>NC_045427.1:650837598-651065098 GCF_902635505.1 Sarcophilus harrisii | reverse complement strand
TTTCCTTCCGCAAGTTGGGGGAGTTGGGAAGAGAGCACAAGAGGGGTGAAAGCACTGAGAAAATATCCTTATCTTATGTACCTTGATAAAAATATTTCCTCGCTTTTTATGTTATTTGATACAAATATTGCTTTTGACCAAGCCTAGAGTATGAAAGAAGGGAAGCTTGCCCATGCAATGAGGTTGAGCTGGTTTACACAAGGGAGAGGACAGAATCTTCTTTTTTTAAAAAAAGCAAATTTGATCATTTCTAAAAATAATCCAAAGCATGAATCCAGGGAAAATCCAGAAAGAGAGAAAATTTAGGAGACTAGTCAGTAACAGAGAAGCAGTGGCACTGGTATGATTGCCCCTAGGTGTCCTTGAGGGATGTAACTCATACCTGACATCTAATTATAATAATAATAATAATAATAATCAGGATTCCTATATTACTGTAAGTTTTGCTGAGTGCTTGAAATATGAATAGACAGACTTTTGTAGGCAATGTTCCATAGAAGACCATATTTTTACCATCATACAATGACTAAAATATCTAAAAAATACAAAAATCCCACTATATTCATTGTTGACTAGAAAAACTTTTGATTTAATAATTCAAAGCACCATCTTTTAAATATTTTAATATTTTTATTTTATTTAAATATTTAAGTTTGATCCTACAACATTTCTAGCAGATTAGGAGACTGAGGCAGGCAGAGGTCAAATGACTTGCTTAGGATCACACAGCTTATGTGTCTGAGGCTGGATTTGAATTTGTCTTCCTGATTCCCCATCACCAGTTACCTCCTAGCTGATACTGCTCCATTTATGATGATGGATATCTGTCAGGGAAAATCAACAAGGATGGGATAGGCAGCGACCTTGAGAAGGGGGAGGGAAACTGTTCCCTTTACTGAAACTGTTTCCTTTAAGATCATCACTCTGAAATTGTTCCCTTTTGATCTGTGATCCCTTTTGGAGTCTCCTCCCAGATAAGTTATCTTTCTGGGATACCAGAGCCTTTGATTCAATTATCCTGGTCAAAAAGCACCCCTTTGAAGTGATGTTAATTCCAATAGAAGGTCCAGAGTGGCTTGCTAGGACCTTGCCTGCTGAAAAGGCATTCTCTTCTCAGTGCCAGACTCCATTTCCCTAACAGGATTTTGCCACTAAAGAAATCAGTCTCTTAGCAGAACTGGCTTCCCGTCCAACAATAAACTTTCATTTTTGCCAATTAATAATTCGAGTTCATGAATTCTTTCATGTGCCGACCATAAGGGGATTTTAACCGCTCTCTGACTGCCACTAATCTCATCACTTGGATGAACTAGTTAAACTCTCTGGAGCTCAGGTCCTGGTCTGTAAAATGACCAGGCTGGCCTAAATGACCTCCAGAGACCCTTTCAACTCTAAATCTCTGCTCCGAAGGTCTTGTGTTCATAGAAATTTATTTATGAAGACAATAGATAATGAGCTACATTTTTGTTTAAAGATTTGCCTTCCACAATTTTGAATACTAAAATATCTAAGAACTCTAAGCTCCTAAATGAGGTGGGAATTAGATGGGAGGCTGGGGAAAGAGTTACTGGCAATTCAGTTTAATAAATTAGTCTAGTCTGATGATGGCCCAGCATGAGTCCCTTTAATTATGTGGGAATATTAAAAGGAATGGGGAAAAAAAGCAAAGAATAGAAACCGCAATCTGAATGCTACTAACTTTTGATGTTAACTAGGATCTAGGATCTGGATGATGATGACCTTTCAAGGTGGGGATGGTAATTACACAGGAGCAGGAACTTTAGTGGTTCACAAAGCAGTGCATCATGGGCTCCATCTGTCCTGATGTTCTCCCTCTGCCCCTCATGTCCCCCAGAACCCCCTCTCACATGTTACCTGCCTTCTCACACTGGCTCTGGATTTATGTCTCTCATTAAATAACTGGAGGCCAAGGAAATGTCTTCTAGAAATTTCATCCACAAATCCTCAGAAATCCCCTCCAAAGCCTTGCCTTTCCTGATCTCATCCCTTGTTCTGTGGTACCTTATTTCCTGAAGGACTATGATTCATTCACTTGTCAACATGCTACTTTGTGACAGTAGGTACTTAATAAAAGCTTCTTAACGGGAGCTCAAGTTCAACAAGGGGAAGAGTCAATGATATTTTTGAAGCTACTATGTGCTACTGTGTGCTAAGAGACAAAGGCAAAAGCCAGTTCCTGCCCTCAAGGAGCTTCCAGTCTTATGGGGGCAGATACTGAAAGGGGTAGGAAGGTAGGTACAGGAGCTGGGGACGGGATGCAGAAATGATCAAAGAAGGTGTGGATTTCAGAATGGATTTCATCTTGCAGAACGATGAGTTTCCAGAGATAGGAAAGCTCAGGAGGGCAGCTGTGTGGGAGCTGAGAAAGAGGATGTTAGTCTCAGACTTTGTACAATTGAGAAAATGGTCCCTGAGGAGTAGAAGGCTGGGCTTTATTAACCACCAGGTGATGTTGTTGATCTCAATTGCTCGTTTTCCCCCTAAGTACCTCTAGAAAGTCTTATGCTCATCCCAGAGACTGTGAATGCTACCCATCCAATGCAAGGGGATCTGGGTCAAGTTCTCTACAGTTCCCAGCAACCTCTTTGAACTGGGCGGCTGCTTCAGGATCATTGGTCTAAGGGGACATGGTCAGTGCATCCTTAGCTGGGCAGAATAGCGCTCATCCCACCACAGAAAAATCCTGCCTCCTTTCTGGATCTGCTGCATCTCAGGGTGCTCCAGTTTTAGAAGCAGGAGATAATTAAGTCAATCAGCCACTCAAGCAACCATTCAGACATGTCTAACTGTGGGCATTTTACTGCCAGGCAGAAACAATGGAGATTGCTATTACAATGCGTTTAAATGGCATTGGACAGCTGCCGCCAGCCCCGGGCTGCCCGCAGCCTCCTAACTGTTCAAGGTGGCCAGCCTTCACTCCTCCAGGTACAAAGGAGGCTCACCCCATAAAACCCAGTCCCAGCCAATGGGAGAATATGATCAGTTGGGGAATTTCTGATTTGAACTCCCTCCTGAGCCTGGATGCTGGACTCCTCCAGGTCAGCTCTTTTCACCCCGCTGCCCCGCTTCCAGGCTCTCCTGTCTTGCCACTGACCCCATGACTTAGCTCTTTTCAAAAACTCCCATGGTCCCTAAGAAACATCTCTGCCTCAGTGGTTCCCTTCACCTCCTTTCTCTTTGTTCTTAAACAGACCAACCAAGCAACCGCTCCCCGTTGGCTCCCAAACCTGCCTCTTTTGGGGACCACCCCCATTTCTCTTTTAAGGGTCCAGATTTTGTGGATATTCAAAGGGTTCTTGAGTTAGGAGGTTGACATGAGACAAAGAGCCTCGGTCTCAAACAGGACACGGAAATAATTCCTGTGTCATCCATAGAACTAACTGACAAGGACTTTGCCTCCTGGAGATTGCCAGGAATGGGAGAGAGACACATTTGTGTCCTGGTCCTCCTGAATAATAGGGCACAAGCCCTCTCAGTCGCTACCCCAAAACCTCCACTAAATGGTACCACTACCTGGGATAGTAGAAAGACCAGAACCAAGGACAGAGGCTGGAACCAGTCCTAGCTTTGGAGCCAAGGGACATGCACTCAAATCTCTCCCAAGATGCACACTATCCAAGGGATCTCATAATCAGGAGTCCTGGATCTCAGTTTTCATGTCTGTGGAATGAGGAATAAATACTTATTCCACAGATACTTATAGGTGTCCCCATTGTCTCCCTCATAGAATTCCAGACACGATGGGTATGGATTGTTTCATTTGGACTCGTAGCCCCCCCACCTCACCCCCACCCCCACCCCCACCCTGTGCCTAGAGCAGTGTCCAGAGTATAGCCGGAGCTTAATAAATGCTCACAGATTGAAACACAGAGGCTGTGTCTTACCCCACACATGGTTGCCATATGTAAGGGTGAAGGAAGGGACACAATCCTAAGGTCAGCAAAATGTGTTTGGACATATTTTAAACAGAGAAACTTGAAAGAGAAAGGGAGGCACCCTTCTGTTTTCCTTGGAGAGCTTTTAAAATGAGAACAGAAACATCTGGATAATCTTCTGTATGCTTTGCCAAAATGAGATTAAGAGGGAATTATAGAATGTTCCTCCCTTGTTTGCCTAAGTAGGAGACATTGGTAACGAATGGTATGGTTTTTGCCAGCTTGAGTTGACATGTTGGTTCATTTTGCTGAATTGGTTGTTTTTTTTTACTTCTTTTTTATTCATTGCTTTTTTTTTTCAATATCACAAGAGATAATACTCTGGATAGGGGAAGAATAAAGGTTATATATATTTGAAAAAAGAAGATGTAAAAACAAACAATAATAATAAATATTGTTTAAAAATAAAGTGAATCAAGGAACACTTAAAATAAAATTATAGTGAATTAATCGCTTACTGCTTATTATAGCAAGCATTTATGTCTGAGGCCAAATTTATATATATATGTGTCAGAATTTTTATGTGCTCCCATATAATCATCTTGTCCACTCTATTTATCCCCATTTCCTAGGACTCGGAGCATAATTTTACCATTTAAAATGACTCTGGAAGTGAGAATTATTGAATTTTTGTCTTTAAGACAGATCACTGAGTACATATAAATGATTTATTTCTGAGCAAGTTCTCAGTCAGAAATATAATTTCTAATTTTAATATTATTCTTGTCAGAAAAAAAATATAATCCACTTTAGAAAAATCTGTGTTATGAAGCAGGGTCCAGAATTCTTCATGAGAAAACAGGATGTTCTATATTCTCTTCTGCCCTCTATGGCAGTACAGTACCTGCCCAGGGCAGACTCACCATCAGAATTGGATTGGGTGACTAGGTTTTTGTGCATAAAGAGAAAACAAATTGTAAATAATTGGATTTAGGGTTTGGTTATGATTTTTTCAAAATTCATATTGTATTGGATTACTTGCTGACTAGGGAAAAAGGGTGGATGGAGGGGGAGCAAATTGGAACACAAGGTTTTGCAAGAATCAGTGTTGAAAAATTATCCATGCATATCTTTGGAAAATTAAAAAGCTTTAATTAAAAAAAGGAAATTGGAAGCTGAAAACAAAACAAAATAAAATAAAATTATAGCACAAAAAATTCATATTGTTGTATCCAAAAGTGTGTTTTGTGGCTGCTTAGTTGGTTTAGAATAAAAGGAATAATTGTAATGATGTCTATAGGTTTTCATGTTTCTCCCTCCTAAGACAGTAAGCTCCTTGAGAGCAGGAACTGCTGCCTTCTACCTTTCTTTGTATCCTTAGCACTTAATTCAAGGCCTGGCATATAAGTAAGTGTTTAATAAATGCTTGTTGACTGATTGATTCTGTATAAATATGGGACATAATTCTAAGCAGGATTGTGTGACATGGGGCAAAAGAAAAGGATATAAAAAAGGAAACATTTCCAAGAGTCATTGTTGTTGCTCAGTTCATTCCTTTCACTATTCCGTGCTTGTGCCTCCTATTCTCAAGAGAAAATGCCCATATTCTCATGGTTCCTCAGGATGAAACTCAGATAGGGAGAAAGACTTGGATAAACTAGTAAGAGACTGGATTAGGGTCTCTACCCATGTCTTCCAACACCATTATATCCCAAGGAAACAGATTTAGGGGATGACCTCTGCCATGCAAAATGAGAGCAAATTATCGTTTATGGCTTTGAGTGTCAATTGAACAAAAGGTAAAAAAATTAAAATTTAAAGACAGTGGATTTTTTTAATAATCTTTTTGCATTGGCTTTTCTCTAATGCCTGTGTAATGGCTTATATTCCAAATTTAGAAGATGATTTTTCAGTTCATGCAGTACCTTTCATTCAACACAGGTTTATAGTCAAAGAAGCTAATATAATATAATATAATGTCTTTGTTGATCTGACTAAATGAGCTGAAGTAATTGTTGATTCCATTGTTAAGCTGCTGTGCTCTGGGCTTTATTGCTCCTCTCTTCACAGAATAAATATCTTTTTTTTTCATTTAAAAAATTGAATGTTTTATCTCTTTTTTTAAAAACATCACAATCTTTTCTTTCAATACCCTTCTTCCTCTCCACCTTACATAACACACAATCATTAAACCATGGGCCTATGGGCCATGGGACTATGCCCTCTTACAGATAATTCCTGTCCTAGAATCATACAGACCGGGGTTCAGTCTCGGAGAAACCTGACCCTCAAAAGGGGAGACCCAGGCTTTTTTCTGGACTCTCTGGCTCAGTAGCCCCACCTGAAGTTATTCTGGGACATCTCTTCTAGCTTGTGTTGGAGAAAATCTTTTAGACAAAATTTAGGCTTATGTCTAGGGCCTCCCTTAAAAAGAATTGTCAATGAACATTTGTTAAGATGTACCTGGCACTGTTAGGTGGTAGGAAAACTAAAGAAGTAAAAAACAAAACAAAACAAAACAAAAAACCCAGCCCCTGCTTTCAAGAAGTTCACAGTCTAATTGGAGAGATTAATAGGGTTTGGTTTGGTTTGGTTTTGGAAAAGTAGATATCAGGTATAGGACAGCTATTTATTTCTTCCACTTCAACAGAAATGTTTAAAACACAAAATGTTCATAAGTGTGTACTGCGAGATTTGTAAAATATGAAACAATAACCTATAACTCCTAATCTATTTTCGACAGGGTCCAGACTCCTGGAAGGCTTGTGGGACGACTTCCAAACAGGTCTTTCAAATTCACCATGGATCTTCATTGAACAAGTCACAGAGTCTAGAGCGTCTGGCAATTAGACATAACTTAGGCTGAAGAATCCTCCAGGGACAAGAATAAAGCTATTATGGAGTTCACCTCCTACTGCATCTTATGATCTCCCATTCTCATTCCCAAAATGGCGGCTGTTAACATTTTTGGTGGTTTTTAACATTTACAATGGACTCCATAATGGGGTTAGAGGCCAAGACCTTCTCTTCATCACTGGGCTCATGAGCAGAAACACTCATAGTTGGAAGGTACTTAGCAGAGACTAAATATCACAAAGCAGTTGGCGAGGCTGGAAATATCCACCTTTCAGAATTGTGGTTGGGGGACTTGGGTATCAGAAAAAAACCCACAAATAGAAAAGAGGCTCCTTTGGTTATCATGTTCTATCCCCTCCCCTCTTCTCCGCCTTGCTGAGGAAATAAAGGGAAAATATTGAAATTCTAATGATTGAAGAAGGGAGAAAAAAACAAACCAAAGGCCTAAAACATAAGCAGATAAACCAACAGGGAAGGGAAGGGAATATAGCCTCTAGATCTGCCAAATGAGTCCAGACATTATCAATGACTATTCTCAATGATTCAAACCAGTTCCAATTGTTCAGTAATGAAGAGAATCAGCTACACCCAGAGAGAGAACTATGGGAAATGAGTGTGGACCACAACAGAGCATTTCCACTCTTTCTGTTGTTGTTTGCTTGCATTTTTGTTTTCCTTCTCAGATTTTTTTTATTTCTTTCTAGATCTGATTTTCCTTGTGCAGCAAGATAACTATATAAATATATATTGTAAAAAAATTAAAAATAAAATGAAAAACAAAAACCAAACAAAAAAATTACTATTCTCAGACTTAGAAAAATGAATCAATGCTTGATGAGGCACAGGATCCTGTGGGTTCCCAAGAGAGCATGAAATATAGTAGAATATCCTCTAATGATTAAAAGAGAGATTTGTGAGTTGAATATAACAGGTTTGTGGGTCAGTTGAGTTGCCCTGCCTTTTATCTTGGGGGGTGGGGTGGGGAAACAGTGGAGTCTTTGGAAATATCCAGCCCCTATGATCACAGGAATGATTCTCCACTCTTCTCCCCTGCTTCCACTCAGAGCTATTCTGAGGAACTCAAGGTTGAGAGGTGACCACAGACCCATGGGTACGAAGCACTCCAGGAAGCAGCCTGCTAACATTACTCATCCTTCAAGTCCCTGTTCAATTCCCCAAACCTTGGGGAACCTTTCACATACCATCCAGGTCCTAAAAAGAACCCGGGTCTTAGAGTCAAAAGCCTGAGTTCAAATGGTGTTTCTGCTAATAACTACTTGTGTGATCTTGGGTCAATCACTTTTTCTCTGTAGGCCTCAGTCTTCTAATCTGTAAAATGGGTTACAACAGATGCCCTCTGCTCTTGCTTCTTGCTCTACAACTTGTGATTGGGTGGCACTTCCCATAGCTACCACTCACTTGGTACTTGGTATATGCACAAGGAAGGTAGGGGTGCCACACTGAGACTGCTTGACTCAGGAATGGCTATAGCACTTTAAGATCTACAAAATATTTCACCAATATCATCTCAGGATCTTGGGAGGGAAGTTCTATTATTAACCCTATTTTACAGATGGAGAAACTGAGGCGGAAAGAAAGTATACAACAGTGATCCAAGACAATCTAACAGACTCATAATGAAAACTGCTACTCACATCTAGAGAAAGAATTCTATGGCGTCTGAATGCAGCTTGAGGCATGCTATTTTTACTTTTTGTTTTGTTTTGTTTTTTCTTTCTTGTGATTTTCCCTTTTTGTTCTGAGCATTCTTTCACAATGAGACTAATGTGGCAATGTTTAATGTGGTCACTCAGGCATATCAGATTGCTTTATGTCTTGTGGAAGGGAAAGGAAAGGGAAGGAGAGAGAAAACTTTGGAGCTCAAAATTTTACAAATATAAATGCTGAAAACTATCTTTACATGTAATTGGAAAAAATTAATATGAAGTAAAAATAAATAAATAAACAAGCAAACAAATAAATAAATAAGCAAAATACTAAAAAATAAAAGAAAGAAAGGAATGAAGAAAGGAAGGAAGGAAGGAAGGAAGAAAGGAAAGAAAGAAAGAAAGAAAGAAAGAAAGAAAGAAAGAAAGAAAGAAAGAAAGAAAGAAAGAAAAAAGGAAGGAAGGAAGGAAGGAAGGAAGGAAGGAAGGAAGGAAGGAAGGAAGGAAGGAAGGAAGGAAGGAAGAAAGAAAGAAAGAAAGAAAGAAAGAAAGAAAGAAAGAAAGAAAGAAAGAAAGAAAGAAGGAAGAAAGGAAGGAAGGAAGAAAGAATGAAAGAAAGAAAGAAAGAAAGGAAAGAAGGAAGGAAGGAAGGAAGAAAGGAAGGAAGGAAGGAAGGAAGGAAGGAAGGAAGGAAGGAAGAAAGGAAGGAAGGAAGGAAGAAAGAGAAAGAAAGAAAGAAAGAAAGAAAGAAAGAAAGAAAGAAAGAAAGAAAGAAAGGAAGGAAGGAAGGAAGAAAGGAAGGAAGGAAGGAAGAGAAAGAAAGAAAGAAAGAAAGAAAGAAAGAAAGAAAGAAAGAAAGAAAGAAAGGAAGGAAGGAAGGAAGGAAGGAAGGAAAGAAAGAAAGAAAGAAAGAAAGAAAGAAAGAAAGAAAGAAAGGAAGGAAGGAAGGAAGGAAAGAAGGAAGAAAGGAAGGAAGGAAGGAAGGAAGGAAGAAAGAGAAGAAAGAAAGAAAGAAAGAAAGAAAGAAAGAAAGAAAGAAAGAAAGAAAGAAAAGAAGGAAGAAAGGAAGGAAGGAAGAAAGAATGAAAGAAAGAAAGAAAGAAAGGAAAGAAGGAAGGAAGGAAGGAAGAAAGGAAGGAAGGAAGGAAGGAAGGAAGGAAGGAAGAAAGGAAGGAAGGAAGGAAGAAAGAGAAAGAAAGAAAGAAAGAAAGAAAGAAAGAAAGAAAGAAAGAAAGAAGGAAGAAAGGAAGAGAAAGAAAGAAAGAGAAAGAAAGAAAGAAAGAAAGAAAGAAAGAAAGAAAGAAAGAAAGAAAGAAAGAAAGAAAGAAAGAAAGAAAGAAAGAAAGAAAGAAAAAAGGAAGGAAGGAAGGAAGGAAGGAAGGAAGGAAGGAAGGAAGGAAGGAAGGAAGAAAAAGGGATAAAAGCACAAAAAATTAAAGCACTTGTATAGGTCCACACAGCTGATAAGTGGGCTGGCTCTGACTCCCAGTCTGCGATTCCATTGACTTGGCCACCTCTGTGTTCCAATCCGGCCTCAGACACTTATTAGCTGCTTGATCTGGGGCATATCTCCATTTTTCATTCTGCTTTCTCATCTGTAAAATGCAGATAATCATATCCAATCGTGCCTGTACTTTAGAATCATTATGGAGCCCAAATGAGATAATGTTTGTAAAGTGCTTGCATTCTCCCCTTTCCATCTCTTCCCCCATCCCCTCATTTCCTCTTCGATGCTGGTAATAACACTTAGACCGTGACCTACAGCTATGGAGTCAGAGCCACATTAATTGACCCGCCCTTGCCAGGAAGCTAGACTCTATGTGTGCCTCTGAATTCTAATTTTTAGTTTAGAGGGGAGCAGAAAGCACATCTAAATGCATGAGTATGATGGGGGCTCCTTTGTTTATCTCACTGAACGAGCAGCCAAGTGGCTGACTTTGCTCCCTTAACTGGTAAAAACTGGGGATGATGATGATGATGATGATGATGATGATGATGTTACTTCTTGTCTTTAACACCGGGAGAGCAAAGGGTGAAAGAGAGAGAAAGGAGATGACCATATAAACTTTAGCTGAAAATTAGAATTTTGAAGCTCACATGACAAGGATGGGATCGATGAATATGGGAGGGACATCACTAGGAAACAGTGATGATCTTGCAACATCGGAGGCTCAAGTTGTCCTTCCACACGTGTGTTCTCATCACGAGTGTTTTTATATGTGTACTGCCCCCTACAAATCTTCCAACTACATTCACTCTTCTAATTAAGGTGGGTGGACTTGTATGTGTTTCCCAAGTTTATTGGGGAAATGTGTTATTCTGTGCTATTTCATGAAATGCTTTCACTTTGAATTATGCCCTCTGGCTAAGAAAAATAAACAGATCGATGGGGGCTCCTGGGAGGTTTTTAGTGGACCGGGGAAATATTTTAAGCCTGAGGTCTTGTCTAGGGGCCGGGTGCTAACTAGCTACATTAATAAGTCAAGAATTCAGAATGAATTAAGAATTCATTAAGTGAAATGAAATTGACCTGTCTGAGGAGGACCCATAACATCACATGATGAAGTCTTGACTTGCCTAAGAATTGGATTTAAATGAGTCAGAGTTGTTCACTCTCTGCCAGAATCCAGTGACAAGACTAAGGTTGGGACGGCCTGGATGCAAGGGATGACCTGAGCATTTTTGCCCTCTGACCTGCCTGTCTCAGCCTACCTTTGTGGCCATTGGAATTGTGAAATTATTCCTGAGACTAACATGTCTCTTTCCTGTGACTCACCTTACCAGACAAGGGCATTGGACACAGAATATACCTGTTTGCCAAAGGGAGCCCATCTCGCTCACTCCCAGATGCCTTTGCTGCTGTTAGCCGGCTGACCTTGCTGAGCCGGGCACCCCAAACCAGCCTAAACTAGCCCTGCGGTCAACTGTTCTTGCAAAACATTCTGCTTCTCCATCCCACCTGTTCCTGGGAAAGACTGACCTCCTCCCTCCCTTCCCATTCATGGTTTTCCAGGATAAATCTCCCCACTCTCCCAGGTTGTGTTTCCTTTGTCCTGGGGGAGGCTGCACAAAAGTCTTGATTTTCCTCTTAATATTTCTGCTTTCAGCTCAGCTTGGACTCTGCATTTTGAGGGATGGGCTTCCTCCAGCCCACAGAGCTTGTGGTTCTCGTCTGCCTATTCTACCATGCCTGGGTGGATAACTCCCAGCTCAGGGATGAATTGGAAGTTTGTTGGTCACCCTCCGCTGGGTTCAGGCCCTCTGCCAAGACGCCTTTATCAGAGTATGATCCCTGCTCGTGCTACAGCTTCTCAGAGTCCCAAGTGGGTATCAGATGATGGATTGGATACCAAAAGTGGATCCGCAGCCCTCACCCCGAGGTGCCATTCCTCTTTGGATGCCCATATAACCCACAAGTCCTTGTCTAATATTTCACTTGAAGGAACTTGCCCAGAAGGTGGTTTCAAGTGAGTCAGAGTCACACAATGTCATCAACTTCACTCTTCTCTCTCTTCATTCTCTACAGTGTCCAATGGCGAGACAAAAGTTGGGATGATTGTAGATGGCCCCAGACCTAAAGACAAAGCCTTGGGAAAATAACAAAAGAAATAAAGAGCACAGATGCTTCAGGTTTTTAAAGCATTGCCGTTTTCTTTAAGTAAAAAGTCACAGAGCAGCCTGTCTTGTTTAATTTAAAAGGAAAAAGTTTCATTAATCTTTGGCTTAGCAACCCATGAAGTAAAAGTTAAATGATCTCAGTCCTGTGCAGCACAATGACAGAGGGAGAGTGGTAGGGAAGAGGGAGGAATTCCCCCGTAGTTAGACTCTGTCTAAACTGACTTGGCTTTACATGGGAGAGCTTTGTCCAATGACTGCCATATGGCCATAATGCTGGGGAAGCTCGACCACATTAGTCCTAATGGAATGGAATCTATAAACAAACGGAAGTTGTAGAAAAATGGAAGGACGGCGTGTTTGGAAAGCAAATAATGGAGCCGGCAGGGTGGGTTGCTCTAAAGGCAACGTCACTTCAAGGGACGTTTCAACATCTTGGATTGCTGTGCTTGGGAAAAGCATTTTCAAAATGACCACCAAGATTATTTCGGTCTATGTGTTTGAGAAGTTGAAGAAATAGTCTACCATCTGAAGGATGAAACGGGAAGGACAACAAACAGATGGAAGATGGAAGAGATCTGTAAAGATTTTTGCAACAAACTCCTCCTTTGAGAATGGTAGAGCCATCATTTTGGACTCTTAATACCACAGTCTCTGATGGGTTTCAAGAGTCAGGTCAGTAAACATTTATTAAGTACCTGCTGTGTGCTAGGCACTGTGTCAAGTGTTCAGGATACAAATAAGAAAAAGAGAAAGAGTATTTGACTGCAAGGAGCTTGCAATCTAATGAAGGAAGATGGATGACAAAAGGATGCTAAAAAGTCAGAGAAGTCACAAAGTAGTCGCCATGGGAGAAATGCTCTGAGTTGGACTCCTTGAAGGAGGTTTAGAAAGGAAATGAAAAGGCATGGAAGGAATCCAAGTGGTTAAAGCAATAGGAGTTGAACATATCTACCCAGAGGAGGTACAGAGAAGGAATTGACACAAATTTGAGGGCATTGAGAGAGAGAGTCTCGAGATAACTAAAGGAAGCAAAGACTGTTTTTCCTACCCAAAAAAGCATCTGATAGAATATGAAAAACTACTTACTCATAAATCCATTTTCTCATCTATGTAAATTTTATGAGAATATTTTCATATAAATATTCATAATGAGGATATCATACATATGTATATACATATACATATTAACACTTCAAAAGCACCTTCAATAAGGATACAAAAAAAAAAAAGAATAGACAGGCTTTTGTAGACAATGTTCCATAGAAGACCATACTTTTACCATCATACAATTGACTAAAATATCTAAAAAACACAAAAATCCCACTACATTCATTGTTGACTAAAAGACCCTTTTGGTTTAATAATTCAAAGCACCATCTTTTAAATGTTTTCTTTCCAAAAGGTGTCTCTCATGAATATGTTGAAAATATATAAAGTTCTTTAAAATTATAACAGAGTGAACTTTGCCTTTTTATCAAGCAAGACATAAGACAGGGAGATGTATGCTGCCAAAGATATTTGCCATTGTCATGGCAGAGACTCAGTGCCAATCCAAGTCCAAGCCAGATTCCTGATAGATGGGGGGGGGTCATGTTTGCAAAGGATGAGCTGAAGGGATCGAGCTCTAGAAGATTAAACAACTTTCTGAAGGAACTATATAACCACTCAAAAGAATTTGACCTAACAATCCACATAGGAAAAACCAAGTGGATGAAAAATAGTCCAAGGGATGATATGCAGTTATTTAAAAAACAAACAAACAAACAAACAAGTTTCTCTCTGAAACAAAAGCCCATCTTTTTAATATCAATGTAATATTCTTCTGAAGATGTTGAATGTCTTATATGAAAATATGCAAAGAATTGAAGTTAGGGATCAGCCAGAGGAAAGACCCATTTAGTGGGAATGAACTGGCTACAACATACTATAAACTAGGAGAACAAGAGGTCATCGAAGAAATGTATGATACTTTAACATATTTAACACGTATTGGACTACCTGCCATTTAGGGGAGATGGGAGGGGAAAGAGGGGAAAAGTTGGAACAGAAGGTTTTGCAAGGGTCAATGTTGAAAATTATCCATGCATATGTTTTGTAAATAAAAAGCTATAATAATGAAAAAAAAAAAGAAGAAATATATGAACAGCATTTGGCCATTTGGTAAGAACAACAACAACAACAAACCAAGAAGAGTGTGTCTTCCATGGTATCCACATAATATTAAGAAAATCATAATTAGGCCCCCAGCACATCGTGTAAGCCCCCTATAGCTAACTTATGGAAGAACATGATCAAAAATTTTCTAAAATGGGGGGAGAAATGTGTCACCATCTATCCTTGGGAACCAAATAGAAATTCATCCATTTTTGAGCGTTTTTATTTATATTTTGGTAGTTATTGTTGTTCTGTAGCAGTCCACAAAAGTCATGAGTAATAAAGTGATAATAAATATTCATGAGCAATAATTTCATGTTTGGAACACTTCCTAGGGCATTTTCCACATTGGGAAAATGTTTGCACTTTGTTCTTGCTATGTTGAACACTCAGCACAGTGCTTGGCACAGTAGGCACTTCATAAATGTTTATTGATCAATTGATCTTCACAGTAATTCTACCTCTTCAAAAGCTAACTGAGATTAAGTGGTTAAATTTACATGGGGTGCTACTTACTAACACCTAAAAGGGCTGGGAACACAGGTGGTAGGGATCGAGTCAATGACATCCCGACATCCCTCAGACTGCTCTAGAACCCCAGGGGAAAGATGTAGCAAGTCTCCCTTCAGGCACATTAAGCCAGAACACATTTGCTACTCATTTTTTTCTGAATTATTCATACTCATTGTTTCTTACAGTGCAATAGCATCCCATTACTTTCATATGTCATAATTCATTCAGTTGCTCCCCAGGTGATAGATATCTATTTTGCAGTTTTTTGCCACCACACAAAAAAGTGCTGCTCTAAATATTTTGGCTTATGTACGAAACAGTGAGGGGATACGGTAAATAGGGCACTGGATTTGGAGTCCATTAGATCTGAGTTCAAATTCTGACTCAGCCACTTACTAGGTATAGGACCCTGAATAAGTCACTTAAACTTAAACTTAATGTGATGCCAACTTTATGCCTGGCATTTCAGGATTTCCTCTGTCCGGTGCCCTTCTTATCTCTACCTTTGCCTATTTCCTTAACTATACTTTAATCTTATTTCCAAACCCCATAATAAACTTCTTTTATCAATCTAAAAAAAATAATAAAAAAATAAACTTAATGTGATTCAGTGTCCTCATGTCTGAAATGACAGATTTGGTCCTCTGAGGTCTCTTCTAGTTTTAAATTTACAATTCTACGATCCTTTCTTTCTTTTTCTGTCTTTATCTCTAATAAAGGTAAAATCTCCTTTTCTGATTAGTTCTTCCCTTCTCAGGGGGAACTCTGCTTAGGCCAAGTAGATATTCAGGTTGGAAGTTCTTTTAACCACTTCTCTGCCAAGGGTCAGTCCTCGTGCTTCAGTAAACCAGTCATCAAAAAGCATCCCTAGGGACAGCTAGGTGGTGCAATGGCTAGAGCACCATCCCTGAAGCCAAATCTGACCTCAGACACTTAATAGCTGTGTGACCCTGGGCAAGTCACTTAACTCCAATTGCCTCAGAAAAAAGGCAGCCCCAAGTGTGAACCAGTCCACCATTGATAGGTTTCAGCCTGAAATGTAATCTCAAACTTATGAGAGCTTCCATGTTTATTTATTTTTTTTTACAACAACTCACTAAATCAAAAAAGTTTCCCAAAATGTTCCCTACTGAAAGCCTGTTAGCTTTTCCCAAAAAAATACAGTCATGACAATGGAAAAGTGTTTTTCAATTAGCCTGGCACTAATCTTCTATCACCGAGAAGAAATGCCTCTAGAACAGCTGCTCCAGATGTTCCTATGCAAAGCTGAGGTTGGCAGCAGGTGGGAAACTGGAATTTATCTCCACACATGTGCCATTTATTTGAAAAAAACACCAAGGACTAAAACTCAGGGTCTGAAATCGCTCCTGGTTTTAACTCTTGGTAGGAAAGAGCACACGGGCTTGAGCCAGCCCAGAGGATGAGACTGATGGGCTGGTAAGTGGATCTGTGAAGGTCAAATCGGTGGCAGAGAATGGTGGGAGAAAATTTTGCAGGGTGATAGTCTGAAAACGGGAACAGCCAGAAAGTAAGAGACAAGGTGATCTCAGTTCTCGTCCCCAAGTCCCCAGGGCCTGTACTCACTGGGCCCCATCTTCACGGTTGGCTGGGCTGCAACCGCATCTGCAAACTTGAAGGCAGACTTACTTGCTAAGGGTTGTTAATGATGATGATGATAAAGATGGCTGGCATAATCCATAATTATGAAGGAGACCGTTTTAAGGTTTGCAAAGCACTGTACGTGTTATTTCCACAACATTCAGTCAATAAACACGTATTAAGCTCCTGCTATGTTCCAGGCACTGTGCTAAGCACAAGGCATGCAAAAGTTAAATGAAAAATCCTGCCCTTGAGGAGCTCATGAATTAATGGGCAAGACAAAAGACAAAGGAATATTTATAAACATGTTATATATGCGGGTAAACAGAGAATAATGAAGACAAGGAAGGCAATGAAATTAAAGGAACTGGGAAAGGTTCCTGTAAAAAATGAGATTTTAATTGAGACTTGAAGGGAGCTGGGATGACTAGGAAGTGGCGATAAGGAAGAAGAGAAAATGGACAGAGCTGAGAGATGCAGAGTCTTGTTGCTGGCACAGACAGGAGGCCATTGTCACTCAACTGGAGAGTATGTGTGTTGAGAAATGAGAGGTAAGAAGAGCAGAAAGGTAGGAAGGGGCAGGTTACGAAGGGTTCTGAATGCCAGAGGATTTTGGTATTTGATCTTGGAGGCAGCTGGGAATCACTGGTAAGTTTATTGAGTCGGGGAGTGATGACTTTCGATTTAGGAAAACCACGTTGGAGGCCGAATGGAGGATGGACTGGAGCAGAGAGAGACTCGACACAGGCAGAACCCCAGAAGGCACTAGGCCAAGTGAGGGGCAAAAATGGCCTGTCCCAGTCTGGCAATGGCGGACGTGGGAAGGGATGAATTTGGTTGATGTTTCAGGGGTGAAATCGATAGATTTGGGCATTATTTTGGATGGGGATAGTGGTGAGATTTTCTGATTAATTGAAAAAATAAAAATAATAAGCTTTAAAAAAAAAAGATCTTATAGTTGACAAAGGTTTGTTTGTTTATTTTTGGTTCGGTTACATTATTTCGTTAGTGTGGGAACTTCCCAGGGTGGAGATTTCCTTCCTCCAATCTAAGAAGGCAACTCTGTAAATGATCAACATAGAGAGTTGCCTGGGACTCCAAGAAGTTAAATGGCTGGACCGCATAACAAGAATGTGTCAGAGACAGAATTTGAATCCTAACTGCAAGGGCCATGTTCTAGCCATTGTCTGCACTGTCTATTGAGAGAGAGAGAGAGAGAGAGAGAGAGAGAGAGAGAGAGACATAGCTATAGTTAGTTATATAATTATATCCTGAGTTACATATATATGTTATATATGTATATATTTTAAAATAGATTTTGGGACAAGAAAGTAAGATTATTCCTGCTTTTCCAGGGAATCTTGGATTTGTGTGATTCATCCTGATTTGGATCAAAAGCAAAGGAACATGGCATCCCTCCACATGTACACATTGAGTGCTAGAAGCGAAAGCCATTTCTCCTCTATGGGATCTGGTTTTCGGCCCTATGCCTCCTGGGACTTAACACTTGTTTCTTGAATTGAATTTGTTTTCTCAGCGTAAGATCCCACATCTGAAGAGATCTTTTAGCTCTGTCCTTTGAGGTCAAATCAAATCCATTTCTGTCCTCTTCCACTCGACTGCTCTTTAAATAGAGAACCACCATGTTCCCTCTTGGTTTTTTCTTCTCTCCACAGAACATCCCCATTTCCTTCCCCCGAACCTCTAGCCACATGACATAGAACTGAAGGGCGTGAATTCAAACCACAGGATCCTAGATTTAGCCCTGACGGGAGCCTCGGAGGTCACCTCGCACACCCCACTCTTTTGGGCTGGGGCACCTTCAGGGCCAGTGACTTTCCCAAGATCACAGGGATTCAGCCCCAGATCTTTCCCTTCTGGCCTTGTAAGCCCCGAGCCTGTTTCTTCCTCTGTAGATGGAGACCACCCGATATTCTAGGACTAGTCTGTGCTCAGGAGTTCCCTGGCCCTCTCCGAGCCTCAGTCTCCTCATTTAGAGACCGGACTCAGCCGTGGCTTCCTCCTCATCCCACATCCAAGCCCAGCAGGTTGCCTGAAAGTCCTGCCCAGTTGTAGGTCTCCAGGGTCCTTTGCAGCTTGGAATCCTGGGATTTGTCTCAGATCTCGGACAAATCGCCTCGAAGCGCGGGGGAAACAAGGGATGCAGGAGAGGAGGTCGGCCTTTGGGAGGAAGGAACTGGCGCTCAAAAGCAGGAAACCAGAAAGAGGAAGTCGGAAAGAAGGGGTGAACCTGGGGATGGAGATGGGGGATGGAGACAGCGGCCTTCGGGGCCAGTTCCAGCAGGTGGCGCTGCTCCTGCGGACAGAACCCAGTCCCCATCCAGTCTTCAGCTGACCTGCTTTCCCAGCTCTCCCATGTGCCGTTTTTGCTTTTCTCCATCATTGAGCTTCTCACCTCTCCGGACACTGCCGGGCAGCGGGGGCTGCTGGCACAGTCCCGGGTCCCAGGCTCTCCTCCTGGCCTTCCTCCTGCATTACGGGAGGCGCCGGTTGCAGCTCTCCAGCCTTGTCCCTCCCCGCCCGGTGCCCAGCGGGGTACCATATGCCCCCAATGCTCGGCCAAAAGTGCCACCTGCTCCGGCCCAGGCACTGTCCGCTCGCTCTGCAAACCTGATCCTCCTAAGTGAAAATCACTCTGGAAAAAGGGCAGCCTCCAAGATGGCTCTGAAATGTGCCGGAAAGCATTGGGATCAGAGGTCATAGAAAGCATCAGAGTTCCCTGGGAAATATGGTACCAGCAGAGCCAGCAGGTCACTGGGAAATGCATCACACCCCAGGGAACTGAGGGGACCTGGATTCCAATCTCAGCTCTGTCACTTAGTAGACCAGGGAGCCGTTGCCCCTTGATGTGCCTCTGTTTCCCTTCCTGTAAAATGAAGGGGCTGGATTAGATGGTCTCTAAGGCCCCTCCCGTTTCTACGATCCTATGAAGTGAGAAGGATGGAAATATTCAGAATTCTAAGTGAGCAGAACCAGAACACAGACTCTGACAGACCCAGCTCTTCTCAGCAATGTAGTGATCCAGGACACCTCCAAGGGACTCCATCCTCATCCAAGAAAGAACTAGGGGGTCTCAATGCAGATGGAAGCAGCCCAATTTCCACTTTGGGGGTTTTTTTCTTTCTTGTGATTATTCCCTTTTGTTCTGATTCTTCTTTCACAATATGACTGATGTGGGAATATATTTAATGTGATTGAACATGTAAAACCTATCTCAGATTACGTGCTGTCTTGGGGAAGGGAGAGGGGAGGGAGGGAGGGAGAAAATTTTGGAACTCAAAATCTCATAAAATTGAATATTAAAAACTATTTTTACATGTAATTAGGAAAATAAAAGACTTGAGGGGGAAAAAACATGTACTATAAAATAATAATAATAGAATCACAGGATCTGGCTGTTGTAAGGGACTTCAGAGACTGTCAAATCCCAACCTAGACAAGATTTCTCTTTTATAAGATAGTAAATTCATGGGCTCCCAGTCTTTCTTTTAAGGATTTTGAGGAGGGCTCACTACCTCCCTGAGTGGTCCATTCCCTTCCTTAGTAAGGTCTTTATCTTACTAAGATAAAGTTTAAATTTGTGCCATTGTAACCCCCACCCATCTCCACCCCCCCACCCCCCGATACTCCTAATCTTGCTCTTTGAAACCAAACAGGTTAAGGCTCTTTCTTCTTCCACAGCTTACACAACTCTAGGTCCTTGGAGACAGCCAACATCTTTCCTGAAAGTATTTTCTTTTCTAGGTGGAACATCCCAATTTTCTTCAATAATTTTCTATCCCTTCAGCCTCCTGGTCATCAGTAAACGTTAGAATCAAAGAACCAGAAGTCAAAATCAGGTTCTGATCATGCTGCCCTCTATTCAACAAATACCAGTGGCTCCCTGTGACCTCATGGATCAGATAGAAACCCTTTGTTGGAAATTAAAGGTCTTCACAATTTGGCCCCTTCTTATGTTTCTAGATTTACTTGTTACTCCCTTGCACACTCACACAAACCATTCCACCAGCAGCATATTGCTTCCCTAAGGTATTTAGAAATCAGTCCTCCTGGAAGAAAAATGGCCACGAGTAAATAATAAATAATGGTTGATAACTTTTTTTAAATTAAAGTTTTTTATTTTCAAAATATATACATGTACTTATTGTGTATCTAATTTATATTTTAATATATTTAACATCTACTGGTCATCCTGCCATCTGGGGGAGGGGGTGGGGAGTAAGAGGTGAAAAATTGGAACAAGAGGTTTGGCAATTGTTAATGCTGTAAAGTTACCCATGCATATAACCTGTAAATAAAAGGCTATTAAATAAATTATATATATATACATGGATAATTTTCAACATTCACTCTTACAAAACCTTGAGTTCTAAATTTTTTCTTTCCCTAGATGGCAAGTGATCCAATATATATATTAAACATGTGTATTTCTTCTATACATATTTCCACAAAGATGATAGTTGTGGTTTTTTTTTTAATCAATCCTCACTGGTTAGCTTATGTTTCACACCCAGCATGCCCAATGTCCCATCTCCATGACTGCACAATCTGAACCACGTTCCTGGATGTTTTTCCTTGTCACCTCTGTTTTTTGGAATCCCTGACTTCCTTGAAAACTCACCTGAAGTACTAGATTCTTCATGTTGCTTCCTCTGACTACTCCCCTCCAATTCCTAGAATCTTACTTCCCTGTTCATGGTGTTCATTGTGTATTTCTCCTTCCATACTCATATATGTGATCTCCTCCATTAGAATGGAAGCTCTTTGGAGCCAGCAACTGTTTTACTTCTCTTTTTGAACCTTTAGCAACCCTAGAAAATAACAGGTGTTTAATAAATGCTTATTGATTCATTTACAGTCAATGGAGAGATTTCCATCCCCATCTCCACATTTCTCTTGCAGGAGCAGCCTACCGATGGTTTGATAAATGCACGGCCACGTTCTGGGAAATGGGAGGCTGTTCATGTTTCCCCAAATATCCAATTAACCTCGTAAACGGTTCTGATTTCCTTGCCCCTGCCGTCTGAAGGCGTGCTGTAGAGGAAAGTTGGGAGCTCCTTCTTCTCTCTGCCTTTGCAAACTTGCTAGTGTCCCCTATGAGGAAAGAGTGACAGAGCGAGTTCAATGGCCTTCCCAGGTGGTTGAAACGCTTAAGACTTGTCATCTTCTTGGCAGACACCCCACAAATGCTGCAGACATTACTGATGAGAGCCAAACTCAGGGGATTCTGGCTTCCTAATGGTTTCTTGAGGGAACCAGTAATGAATCTAATTGGAAGCAGCCCCTGGATTCCCCACAGGCTGATGAAGCAAAAGTTGGCTGCTGGGAGAGTAAGTACGTGGGTAAAAGCAAAGTAATGGCTGAGCCAGCTGGGAAGGTACGGCGAACCCCGGGCACCTAGAAAAGTTCTCTTTGCAAATGAAAATGGGGGCCTAGCTGAGTCTTGGAAGGGCACATACATTTTGGCTTGAAATTTTCATAAACCAGGGTTGGAAAAGCTTGGATTTAGTGTAGCAGCTTTTCTGGGGCTATGTCCCTAATTTCTAGTCCAAATTCTGGCCTGGGAAGTGCTTCCCTTTCTCTTACCGCCTTTTTTCAGTACTCCTTCTTCATTTCCCCTTCAGGATAACTTTCCATTGGACTTTTAAGTGCCGGTGACTTTCTGGCACCCACTCCCTAGCCCCATCCCATCCCTGAGTGGTGGTATCCGACTTCCATTTGCAGATGTTTCTACTGTGGCTGAATGTCGCTCCTGTCTCTAGTGAACTCTCCTGTTGACTGGAGCTTCTCCAACCATCTGAAGTACAGAAGGTTCTAACCCAGTCAGTTGCCTCCAGATGTTTATTTACCTAGCACTAAGGAAGAACAAGCATGAAAGAAACTGAGATCCAGGAGGCTCAGGGACCCACGGCAGCCAGGTAGGTCACTGCAGCCCGAGGTCACTCCTCCAGCTGGCTGCTCCAGGAAGAAAGGGTGAGAGATGGACTGATTGTCCCTATTATATTTGAACTCTGTTCTAGCTCAGCATGTCCTAAGTCACCGGTTCTTAAAGCTCCAAAGCACTTTATAAGACTTCACCATGACATTGCATCAAGTTCTCAATCAGAAACCAGCTCCCCAAAGAGTCATTTACTGGAATAGAACCAGGAAGGGAATATGCTCCAATGACTGGATGCTCATTGACCGGTGTCTCTCCCTCTACCTGTGTTTGAATCCAGACTCTGGCCCTTGCTAGCTATGTGACTTTCCCTCCCTGGGCCTCAGTTTCCACCTCTTTAAATAAAGTGGTTCTCTGAAGGACTTAGGAAAAATCCCATCATCCCAGAAAAGGAACTAATTTTGTCTGAATACAGACTGAAGCATTCTTCTTTCTCTTTTCCTTTTTTTATTTTAAATTAATTTTTCTTGAGAGTCTTTATGTTCATTAGGGTGAGAGATCTATGTTCCTCCCTCCCCAAACTTGACTTATATGGAAATGTTTTTCATAACTTTACATGTGATTTCTTAATTGTGGGTAGAACTCAAAAATTTAAAAAAAAATGTAAAAAAATTGCTTTGAATGTAACTGGGAAAAATATTAAATGAATAAATGAAGCGATTATTACCTGATAGAACCACTTCATTTATTTATTTATTTTATAATCATTATCATGTTATTATTATATTATCATTATCAGTTCTAATATCTTATGATCCCCAAATCTTTAATGTTATTGAGGCTTAGCTACCCTATCTATAAACTGAAGGAGTCTGACTAGATGATATCTCTGGCTCCTTCCAGTTGGCGAGCCTACTGTTAACGCACCAATGTTAGGGCTCTGTGGATACGAGTTAGAAATTAGGATTGCAGATTTGAAAGAAAAAGGGATCTCAAAGGTCATCTAGTCCAATCATCCCATTTTACAGATGAGAATATTGACCTTCAGAAGGATTGAGTGTTTTTGTCCATGGTTCCTTGGGTAGCAAGTGCCAGAAGTAGAATTTGAGCTTGACTCATCTCGATTCCAAATGCTTTCTTATACTCTCCAACTCCCTGTGTTAGAAGGAACATTTACAGAAGAACTCCAAATATTTTTAGGGTTGTGTTCAAGGCCCTCGGAGTCATGGCTATGATTTAAATCAATCATCCCTACTTTTCTTGGGCTAGGATGATTTCTCCTTAATGGCAGCTCCCTGCAGTAGGTACTGCTCTCTCCATAGTTACTGATGACCTCTTAATTGCCCAATCTGATAATATTTCCTCAGATCTAATTCTTCTCAACCTTCCTGCTGCATTTAACACTCTTGACCACTTTCTGCTCCTTGATATTCTCTCTGGATTTTCAGGCCCCTGCACTCTCCTGCTTCTTTCCTGACCTCCTCTGGCCACTCCTCAGTCTCCTTGGTGTCTTATCTTCTGTATCACAACGAATTAGGATTCTGCCCTGGCTCTTCCCTTTTTCCTCTGTACTTTCCCTCTTAAAAAATCTATTCATCTCTAATGAGTTTAACAACCATCTCTATGCAGATGACTCAGATTTATATCAATGTGGAATGGAAAAGATGTGTTTACTATAGAGATACAGTAAACTGTTAAAAAAGAAAAAGAAAAAAGAAAAAACTGTAAAAAAAAAAAAGATAAAGTAAAAAAAGATAGAGATTCTGTCTGTCTATCTCTGTTACTGTCTCTTTATTCCATCCATCCATTTAGCTACTATCTATTTATCCATCCATCCATCCATCCATCCATCTATCTACTGTCTGTCTTACCCACCCACTCATCCATTCATTCATCTATTTATCTACCATCTATCTATCATCTCTCTTTTTCTGTCTCTTTATCTATGAATGAATCCATTCATTCATCTATCATCTATCTATCAATCATTTCTCTCTCTCTCCCCCCATTCTTCCATTCATTTTTTGGTGAAAGAGGCCATTCTTTGTCCCATTTGCTCCCTAGCCTTACTCACTGAATGGGTGTTGCCTCAGTCAAACTGAGATCTGGTTGAAGACCTTAGCTTAAAAAGGCTAAGGTCTCCCATTGCATCCAGGGCCATCTCCATTAGGCCTGATCTCTGTCTTGCCACTGGACCCAGATGGCTCTGGAGGGACAGGTGACCTTGCACAACCCTCCCTCACTTCAATCCAATTCACTTGCATGTCACGACATCATCTCCTTGATGATGTCCTTTGAGAACGAAGGACAAACAACAATAACATCCATCTTACCTGCTCCAATCCCCACTCTGTCTCAGGCTACAGTTGCCCACTGGACATTTCAAGCTGAATTCTACATGTAAAAAAATCCTCATTATCAATCTCTTTCCTTCCAACTTTCCCCTGGTTCCAAATGTCTGTGTATCTGTCAATGGCTCCATCAATCCCCGGGTTTGTTTGTAATCTCAGCACTGGCTTTGACTCCCCTCTGCCCCTCTATCCTTCTACATATCCAATCAGTTGCTAAAATTTCTTCCAGATCATGAAGGCAAATAGATGGGGGTTGTGGGCAGAGCACTGAAGCTGGAGTCAAGAAGACTTGAATTCAAATCTGGCATCAGACTCTTAATAGCTGCATTATTTTTGTCTGCTTCAGTTTCCTTAACTGTAAAATAAAAATAGTAATAATACCTACCTCTCAGAGAAAGTCAAATGAGATCATTTAAAAGTACTTTACAACCCTTAAAGTACTATATCAATGTTTGCTGTTATTATTATCATCTAGACCCTTCTCTCTATCACAGACCACCTCAGCATCTCTTGCTTAGATTATTGCATCAGCCTCCTAATCCTAATTGATCTCCCTGCCTGAAGTCTCTTGTCCCTCCAGTTCATGCTACCAACTGCTGTCAAAGTAATTTCCCCTAAGCTCAGCTCTGTGAGCTCCAGTAGCTCATTCCAGCCCCCGGCTCTTTTTCTAGGCTGCCCCATTCTGCCCTGCAGCCTCTTTCCTTTCTCCCTCAGGATGAGCACTTCTCACAGAAATGCCCTCCCTGCTCACCTGCCCTTCCCTTCTCTGGATGGGGCTCGGGCCCCCTCTTCAACAGGAAGCCTTTACCAGTCTGCCACTAGAGCCCTTCCTGCCCAACTGCCTTAAGTGCAAACACTTTGTGTTTATACCATTTGCATTTATGCTGTAAATATTTACATCTGTCCTTGTGGTCTCCTACATTAGAATATAAACTCCTTAAGAGCAGGGATTGGCCCGGTCTTTGTATTTTACCCAGTGCTTGGCACATAGTAGGACTTTAATAAATGCTTGACTGATTGATATCACTCATATGGACAAGTATTCAAATGAGAATCTCCCCAGAGGTCAACACAGGCCGACATTTCCACAGAGATTCAACCGTCTAAAAGCAAATCCTTTCCCAAGAGGAGCTTTTGGTGCAGAATTACCCTCTGGATCTCAAGAGGAGAAAAGGAGAAGAAGCCTGGAAGTGGAGAAAGGAGGCGGCACAGGAGGAAACTGGGGACATGAAAAGACCCTCAGCAGAAGGTGGAGAGCATCATTTCCAGCCCACTAGGATCCTGAAGTACAATATCTCACTTGAGCCTCCCAACAGCCCTGGCAGGAAAATAAAAGAGACATTTTTAGTTTTATTCTATAGCTGAGAAAACTGACATCAGAGGGATTCCATGCTTTGGATCATGGTTAAAGACCGGAAAAGACCTTGGATATCATCTGATCTGACCTCGTTGCTTCGTAGATAAGGAAGCTGAAGCCCTTCAGAACCTCATACCTTGTAAGGCACCAGTGAGGTTAATAATA
The DNA here is from genome assembly GCF_902635505.1 of Sarcophilus harrisii. NCBI lineage: Eukaryota > Metazoa > Chordata > Mammalia > Dasyuromorphia > Dasyuridae > Sarcophilus > Sarcophilus harrisii. Next base: position 651,039,023 of record NC_045427.1, on the reverse strand, counting down.
TTATTAATCCACATAATATATAATTATATATATAAATATATAATATATACATTATATAATACTATATTATACATTTACTATATAACATTATATAATAATATAATATTAATATGTAATAACATTATATAATATATATATAATACATATAATAATGTGTAAGATGTTAGGAAATTTACAGAAGGGGAAACTGAGGTTCAGAGAAGTCAGGGTGTTCTTGGCCCAGCAGCCAGCAAGGTCTCAGTGTTTTGACTCGTCTTTGAATCTCAGATCTTACAACCTCACTTAGAACCTCAGGAGGTTCAGTAGATTGCCCAAAGTCATATAAATAGTAAATGGGAGAACTGGAATTCAGATCCAGGCCTTCTGATTGACAGATGACACAGAGGGGGAGGAGAGGGCCACATGAATCCATTGCACTGGAATAAGGATCCAAAAATAAAATAAATCAAATAATGAAAAACAATCAGATAAGTAAAATAAAGCAAATAAGCAAAAAGAAGCAAAACAAAACAAAATACCTGTCAGTCTAATACAGGGGTCAATCCTAATATTGGTGAGTGTGTGTGTGTGTGTGTGTGTGTGTTGTGGACACTTATCCAAGCTCACACACAAATGTCAGAGGCAAAATTTGAATCCCGATGTTTCTAACTCCAATCATTCTACCCTATCCCGTCATAGGTAAATCTGTCCCTTCCCTGCTGTAGGCCTCTATTTCCTCATCCCTAATCTGCAAGGGTTGGCCTGTGTGACCCCTAAGATCCCTTTAAACTCTCAATCCATAAGCCAATGACCTACTTAGTATTTTATTTAAATCCTGCCTTGGCTGAGGGATGCTTTGAAACCCAGTGATTGTCCATTGGAGATGCCACGTGGCCTGTGAGTAGAAGACCTCTTCCACCATGGACAGTACTTCTCCATTCAACAACAGAAAATTTGGGAGCCTGGGTAGTAAGAGCAAGGGTGTCCCCCCCTGATAGTATTGAAGCAAATGTTCCTGAGCACCTGCCTTCAGGCCCAGGTATTATCTGTGGCCGTGGAACAGGTGTCTGAGGAGTGGGAGTGAGGGGTGATGGTAGAGAAAATGAACTTCAAAGCAGCTTTCAGGTCAGTGTTCACATATAATGCAGATTTAGAAAAAAAATTTAAGCAATTCAAAGGTCCACCTACCCCAACATGGATTTAGGGTTTTTTGTGGGGGATTTTTAAAGTAAGATTCTGGTCCCAAGACTTACTCTGAAAATAGATTGAGGAAGTCCCCCCATCTTCTTTTCACTGGAGAGGTGGAAGACTAAGGATGTGGAATTTCCATATACTGTCTGATGTGGTTCATTTTTCTTTGTTGCAAGGAAAACCTATTGGGAATGTGGCAGTGATGTGTATTAGGGCATTATACTTCCAAAGGGACTGACTAGCTATGTGACCTTGGGCAATTCCCTTAACCCTGTTGCCTCAGTTTCCTCATCTGTAAAAAGCTGAAGAAGGAAATGGAAAACCATTCCAGTATCTTTGCCAACAAAACTTCAAATAGGGTACAAAGAATCAGACAGGATTGAAAAAAAACTGAACAACAATCTGAAAACAAAAGGCATCAATAGAATTTTTTTTAATAAAGCATTCATGGTTCAAATGTAAAGATAAAATACGTCTTAGAAAATAAAGAACTAAAGAAAAATAAAAGAACGTGGTTGTTCCTGAAGGAAACGACAAATATCAGCAAACTCATTTGTCAGGGTGACATTTACACTAATTAAACTATTTGCTTAATCAGACTTTGACTGCGTAATTGTCTCCAGTGAGAACTGCCAATAGGACCTTTTCCTTGTGAAATGATATTTATTTGTGAATTTCACATGTGTTGGTGAATTATACACTGGACTTTGCTAGTAGGGACCTAGTGGTCAATATTTTTTAAAGAGTTAAGAATTAAGCTGTTAAACGATTCGACTTAAGACAAATCAGTTAGCAACAGGGGTGAATGAGTTTGCTAATAGCTATTCCCCATTTATGGGACATTAACCAAAGTTTCCTGGAGAGCCTGCTGTTAACTGGTGCTGGTGCAGCAGCCCAGCAAAGAGAGACATCTGCAGTTCAGAGGCGGATCAAAGTGCTGAGCCATCTCACACCTCGAAACTTCATTGTCCCCATCTGTAAAACACAACTCACATTTCTGTGGTTCACATACGTTATCTCATTTATGCCGCCTAACATCCCAGTGCTCAGTAGCACAGGTATCATCAGTTCTGTTTTATGGATGAGGAAACAGAGGCTCACAGATCCAGTAAGCAAGATTTTAAGGTCTTCCTAATTCCCAGTTCTAGGATTGTAAACCTAGTTCTGTAATGCCTCAGTTTCCCTGACCTGTTCTGTCTCAGTTTCCCTGCCTCAGTTTCTCTGAATCATTCTACCTCACTTTCCTTGAATTGTTCTGCCTTCTTCACCCCCAACCTGTCAGAATTAAAAAGTTATGCTCCTTCCTGGAATTTCCACTCTACCAGTGCAGTGCTCCCCCCTTGCCTTTGTTTCCCTGATCACTAAAGCCCTATAAAAGTCTCTGGAATTACTCCCCTTTGGATGCTTTGAGACAAGAGTCCCATCCAAGCCGGCTGGCTAATGTGGCTTCTCCAGTCCAACTTCTCCACTATTAAAATATTAAAAACCTCTAATCTCTGTCTTGCCTCGGTTTCTCCAGCATTACATTTCCAGTAGCTCTGTGAGGATAGTAACCTTTGTTCAGTCTTTTTTCCAAGTTTGATTTTGGGGCAGAGTTTTGTCATCTTGAGACTTCTATGGAAATGTCAGAGGAAAAGAAAAGAAAGGGGAAAAAAATTAAGATCCCTTTTTGACTGGGTAATTGACCAAGCCACAGTTAAAATTGTTGCCTGTGGCCCCGCAGGAAGGTGTTCTTCCATCCTGAAAGAAAGGCTTGAAATTTGGAGGCAAACTCTGTATAAGCGACTGATTCCTACTATGAATTGGTGTCTGCTCTTTGGAAAGCCACCATTTTCCTTTTATCTATTCTGTCCACATCTCAATTGAACCTGGCTATTTCCATGTTAACCTCTCTCATTAGAATGGGAGTTCTTGAGATTGGGAGCTACTGTCTGCCTTTTTCTGTACCTCTAATACTGAGCACTGTGCCTGGCACACAATAGGGGCTTAATCAAGGCTGACTAACCCTTGATGGTTGAGAGGCTGTGTGATTTACTGGAAAGAGCACTGAAGCAGGAGCCAGAAACTCTCTCCAGATCTCAGCCTGTCCCCTGCCACTGGCATTGTGGGGACCTTGAGCAAGAACTCAAGGAGCCAACTCTGAGCTGCAGTTCCTTCCTCTGTAAAATAAGGAAGTAGCAGCAGATGACCTTGAAGGGCCTTTCCAGCTTGAGTCTGCAGGGAAGCTAAATCCATTAAGTAAGTAGGGTCTCTTAAGAAGTTGAGTATGGAGACCTAAGAGAGGCAGCAAGAAAACAGAGGATTACATGTTTGTGTAATTTGCTTTTAACCTGAGGAGAAAATTGACCTTCTGTGCAGGCAGTGCACCCAAAAGCTTCCCAAGCTTCAGAATGTGGGGCAGCATCTTCCACCTCGCAGGCCCAAGGCAAGGCAAAGTTCTGCCATTTGGCCCCTAAAATCCTTCACACTCACGGTCCAGCCTGCTTTTCCAGGTTTATTACACATCCCTGCCCTCTACAATCTCATTAGACTAATCTTTTTACTATTATTCACAAAAATCTTCCATCTCCTGTCAATGGAGGTAAACCTTGAAACTGTGTCCCCTTTAATCTGTAAAAGAAGGGTGACTTGGGGTCTCAGGCTCTTCCCTGGGAAAAGTGTACCTTTCCCAGACAAGCCCTTCCCAAGTTAAGTGCCCTTCATTCAATCAGAGATCTTGGTCAAATCACCTTCCATTTAAACTGAGATCTTTTGGGGGTGGCCCGGATTCCCTTCAGGGAATTCCCAGACTGAGGAAAAAGCCTTCAAACTCCCAGTTAACTGATTTTATTCCTATTGAGGGGCTGGAAACTCCAAGATAAGTATTCTCTTTTCAACTGGAAATCTAGGCCTGAGGCATTGATTGAAGCCTGAGCCTCAGACTGCTAATAAAAGACAACTGAACCCCAAATCTTTGCAGAAGTCCTGAACAAGATTATGCTTGCCAAGAAAGCTGCCTTGGCAAGCTGCTCTGCCGGGACTCTTGCCCACTGTGAAGATATTCTCTTCTCAGTGTTAACCCTTGTTATTTCCCTGACAGGACCTTGCCACTAAGAAATCTTGTCTTCCTAGCAAAGCTTCTCAGTGCCAACAAAAAATCGCACTCGGCATCAGTTCATGTAAGTCTCTCCAAGCCTCTCTGAAATCATCTTGCTGATCATTTCTTATAGAACACTATATTCCATAACTTATATATACCATAATTTATTCAGCCATTCTCCAACTGATGGCACCCATTCAAGTTTCCAGTTCCTTCTATTTATACTTTCTAGCCCCTTAAATGACTAATTATGCACACTGTTTACTTCAGTAGAAAGTAAGCTCCTTGAGGGCAGGGACAGTTTCATCGCTGTCTTTGTATCCTCAGAATCTAAAGCAGTGCTAGGCTCACAGTAGGTGTTTAATACGCATTTATTGATTAATAGAGTCCTCGTGTAAATGCATTTTCTACAGTATGATTTTAACTTCTTCTGATTAAGGTTTGCCTGCTATATATAAATAACATATTAGAAAAAGAATCAAAACAATAAGAACTAGATAAAAAGTCAATAATATTGTTCCTTTCCTTTTTCTCTCTGCCTCCCCAGTGCCTAGTGCAATGGCTGTCACAGAGTAGGTCCTAAAACGTGCTTATTTGGTTGATTGATTGAACTCTTCTCAGCTTGACTATTGTCAAACCTGTTTATCTAAACACGGCCTTCTCTTAGCCCGGGTTGGCACCGGGACTATTTTCCTAGCTCCTTATCTTACTTTCTGCATTCCTTCCCCGGCTTCTTATTACAGAGAAAGTGTTAATTATCTCCTTAATCTTCCTTCCTCCAGGCCTTCCTACCCTTTCAAGCCTGTGAGATCTTTTGCTCTCCTCCTCTCTCTGGAGAGTGTGTATATTTTTCCCCAGCAAGACTTAGCTTGCTGCTCAGGGAAGCACCCCCAGCCCCACCCTGGGGATAGGCTCTGTCTTGTAGCTAGGAAGAGTTGCAGCCATGACAAGGAGGAGACATGAGAAAGCACCCAGAAGAATATCAGTCAGTCAGTCAGCAAGCAGGGACTTGCTCTATGCTAGGCACATTGATAAGCACTAGGGATACAAAGGAAGTGTGTGTGTGTGTGTGTGTGTGTGTGTGTAGGAATGGCCCTGATCTTACAGAATTCAGCCTAATGGAAGAGAGACAACATGTATATAAGGAGGTACATACAAAATATAGATGAAGTAGATAAAAGTAATCTCAGAGTTGTCAACAATTATTCATAAAGCACCTATTATGTGCTAGAACTGGGTTTTCAGGGTTACATAAAGATGGCAAAACAGTCCCTGCTCCCCAGGAGCTCACAGTCTAGTGGGGAGAACACCTGCAAATAACCAGGTGCTGTTGTTGGGTATTTCATTTGTGTCCGACTTTTTGGGACTCCATTTGGGTCCTGGATACTGGAGTGCTCCTTCTCTGGCTCATTTTACAGATAAGGAAACTGAGGCAGTTAAGGTGAGGTGAGTTGTCCAGGGTCACACAGCTAGCAAGTGTCTGTGGCTACATTTGAAGTCAGGAAGCTGAGTCTTCCTGCCTCTAGGCCTGATACTGTATCCACTGAACCGTCTGTACGTGTAAGTTATAGACAGGGTTGGTGGAAATAATCTCAGAGAGAAGGATGAGCATTAACTGTCTGACTCTAAATAAAAAGGTAAAAGTCCAGAATGGCAACTTACTTAACTTACTTAACCACAATGTTTCATCACAATACGCAGTTTAAGATGCAACATTGTCAAATCCCACCAAGAAAAGCTACTTTTCTAGGAGTTCAAGCTCATCCCATCATGTATTTGTTCAGGATTTCACTTGCTTTCTATCCAATTCTATTCAGCACCTCTCTCTGGAGGCAGTCTGTCAAGTAGAGAGGAAAAGGCATTAGCAGCTGGGGGAGCAGGAAAGGTGGACTGCAGAAGGGAGGACTAACTGGGGGGATGTGCACCCTTTGCCTCAGAAGGGCAAAAATTGGAGGACGACCCTTTCCCTTCCTAGTTCTCAGCTTCAGTGTCCCCTTGCCTTGAGGTCAGGTAGGTAGGAATTCTTTGAGATTCTGTTGTGGGGGTGCTAATTTCCCAAGTCTCCCACTCTAGAACTCTTCTGTCTCCTTCCAGAGGCTGGGGCCCATTGACCATTCAGCTGGTCATATACCTTATGGAGAAGGGTGGTCAGAAAATGCAATACCAGGACACTCTCAAGGTCTCCCTAAAGAACTTTGGGATTGATTGTATGACACGGGAGACACTGGCACAGGACCACCCAGCATGGCACGCCCTGATCGGGGAAGGTGCCGTGCTCTATGAGCAAAGCAGAAGTGAATTAGTTCAGAAGAGACTCAAGATGCACAAAGTTGGGAAGCACCTCAAATGTTCATAGGGCCTCTTTGTGCCCGACCTGTGGCAGAGAATTCCGAGTTCATATTGGTCTGACCGGCCACAGCCAGACCCATTTGAAACTTGGCTCTAACTTGGAACACAGTGATGTCATTTTGGTCCTCTTCCAGAATGAAGAACATCTACCAACCAACCAACCAACAGTCAGAGATGGGTCGCCGCCTCCTTCTCTGTGTGACTGCTCCCAGGATAGATTGTTCTCTGTCCCATTCCCCTTCCCCCTTTCCCGTTTGCCCCAGATATAAAAATCCCTAGCCACGACTCAGCAAAAACAAAACAAAAAAAGAGTAGAGGAAGATTTAAATGAATCAGTGCAAAGTAAAGAAAGCAGGTTCAAAAGAAAAGAACACAGGTTGGGACTGTGCAAATTATAGTAGAAACAAAAATCCCCTCCCTCACAACACACAGAACTTGAAAGGATGGGAAGGGAGTGAGAAAGTTGAAAGGAAGTGCTTTGTTTTTTTTTTTTTTTTGACATTTTAAATAACAAATTGCAAATAATTTGGAGTTTGTGGTTTTACACATGATCATTTCCCCCCGTTGTTTCTTGTTTGTTCTCTTTTCTGGACCTGAGATTAGAATACTGTACAAAAGTTAGCCACCTAAAAGTTGGGAGTTTGCTATTCTGAATCTGTCATTTTTCAAATTAATTTGCCTTCAATCAGGATTTATTCATTGAGGGTTAGGGTTAGGGTTAGTTAGTTAGTTAGTTCTCTCTCCTCTGGAACCCAGCTGACAAGCAGCATGGGGAGTAAAGATGATGGTTGTCCCATAGTAAAGGATCATGCTTGATCCCAAAGGCAAGAGCAAAAAACTAAGGCTTGAAGTGGGGAGTAGGGAGGGAAGTCCCAGCAATCAGCTGCTCAATAGCAAAATTTGGAAGGGATCTTTAGGTAAAGGCATCTATAACTTGACCAGCTATTGGGAATGGATAAGACTGGTTTGTGTTCTTCTGCCTTTGGCAGACAAGAAATAAGATCAAATTAACTAAAACTCCTATGAAATAATATATTAATATATATTATACATTAAAATCTATATTATTTCATAGGAAATAATAATTCCTATGAAATAAAGACTGTGGCAACTAGGAATTATAATCCTCTCAGAACTTTTTTATTCAATTTTATTTTCATTGTTAATTTTGTTTCTTTTCAGTTCCAAATTCTTTCTCTTCACCCCTTTTCCACCCATTCAGTAAAGAAGTACAATACCCATCACATGTGTGAAGTCATACAAAACTAATTCCCACATGGACCATGTTCTGAAAAAGAAGAAGGAGAAAAAACTATGCTTCCATCTGGACTCTTAGTCTCTGAGTTCTCTGTCTAGAGGAGGATAGCATTTTTCCTGAGTCCTCTGGATTTCTGTTGGGTCGCTATACTGAGCAATTACTGAGTCTTTCACTGCCAATTATTATTACGATGTTGCTGTTACCGTGTAGATTGTTTTCCTGGTTCTGTTCGCTTCGCTTTGCATCAGTTCATACAAGTCTCGCTAGGTTTCTCTGAAATCCTACCTTTCCTCATTTCTTGTGGCACAATAATGCTGTCATTTCTTGTTCAGTCATTCCCTAATTAAATAGGCACTTCCTCCCTTCTAGTATTCTGGAACTTTCATAAGAATATTGACTTGTCACTTAAAAACCACAAAGGCACTTTCCTTGCACGTGTTCTGAGATGCTCCCAGAGACAAGCTTCTCAGCATCTTCCATGTGGAAAGATAGCATGTGGCAGACACTCTACCTCCCAACTACAAGCATTTTCTTTGGATGTGCCCTATGCCTGGAATGCTCTTCTTCCTCAGCTGACTTCCCGGTTTCCCCAACTTACTTCAGGTCCCAGTAGAAAATCCCACCTTCTACAAAAAACTCTTCCTGATCCTCTTCTCTCTGGTGATTAAGTCCAATTGATGTTCCGTGTGTGTGTTGTCTTTCCACTGGAGTTCAAGTTCCTCAAGGGCAGAGACTGGCTTTTATATGTCTTTCTATTCTCAGAGCTTAGCACAGTGCCCGGCACATGGTATACGTATATATTCTCAGCTCTCCATCTTAGTCTCTCTACTTCTATCAAAGCTAAGCTCGAGGGCCATCTCTTATGTGAACTCGCTCCAGATTCTTCCCTACCTCTGTTGGCTCTTCTTGCCCTATCTAAAAAATTACTTAGATTAATTGCAATATTAATTTCATATTAGGTTATATTTTATAATAATTATATTAATTATTTTGCAAGTGGCTATCAAACATCCCCTAACCAAGTTCACTTCACAGGGTTAGTTACAGAGTGTACAGCTGACTTGATTTCTTCATTGCCAGCTCAGTTGATTCCCTACTGGGTTGGCCCCTCACTGGGCTGCACCGCCGGATCACTGGCAGCCTCTGCTTCAGGCTCAAGTTACTGGCCTTGAGGTCCTATCTGCCTTTCAAAGCTCAGTCTCATTCATACCTCTCTGATACTCATTCATCCAAGACCAGGACATAATAATGCAGCTGGGACAAGAAGTAAGGGCATGTTCACGGTCATGTGGTGGCTGGGTGGGAGAATGAGAGCCTGAGCCCTCTGCCCACACCCGGAGGCCCCACTGCAGCTTTTGGTTCATTCACCACCAGGGAATGTTTTGTATACACTCAGTTCCAGCATGAAACAGTTGGCTCAGGAAGGGAAGGGATTCTCCCATCATGCATTTCTGAACTCGGGACTATATTATATGTGGTCTAATTGTTTATTAAATTGAACTGAAAAATAACACAGAATGATCACTGGTTGTGGCAGCCAGATCTAAGTCTAGAATTTCAGTTTTGAGTCTGATCAGAGTAGAAGCGGTGGGAACATCACTTCCTTATTGAAAGTAACACATCTCTTAATGGAGCTTTCACTTTTAGGGCACCATCATGGTGTCCTGTTGACTCATACTTTGGAGCCCACTAAAACTTCCATGATATTTATGGACAAATTATTGTCTCACTCATCTCCCCCTCTCAGATTGACATCAAATACATTTGATGAGCCATTAAACCGGTTCCCAAATCACTTAACTGAACGACCATCTGGCCCACGCTGCTTTATGTTTTCCAAAGGAATATTATGAGAAGCTTTATCCAGTGTTTTCTGGAGTCCGGGTAAACGATGCTTCCCAGTTTATCGGCACGGCCATCGAGGAGATGAGATGACTTTGGCAGTAGGTAGGACCTGCCCTTGATGAAGCCGGGCTCTTTGAGGTTACTGCTTCCTTCTCTGGGGCAGCTACTAACCAACCATCTTTTGATAATACATCCTAGACTTTTGCCAGAAAGCAAAGTTGAATTCACTGGCAATATTGCAGACTCCATTTTCTTCCTTTAAAAAAAGGGGGCCCTTATTCTCATCATGTTATTGCTCTTCTTTAATCCTTGGTGTTTCTGCCTTTCTCCCTAATGATTTAAAGCCAATGGTTTTCAGCATCATATTGGTCAATCCTTTCAGGCTCCCTGGACAGAAGGGAGGGATTCTAGACCTGAAAACTAGGATTCTTCAGGATGCTTCCTGATTTATTTGACATTCACCCTCCATCAGCCATTTCTGTTTTGTTCTTTTCCCTCCAAAGATCATTCTCCAAGCCAGAGTAATAAGCAAATCACAAGCTAGAAGCTCAGCTCTCAACCATTCAGCCCTCTAGTCCCCTCAAGCTTGGAGCCCCATGGTTGATGAAAACCACGCCCTTCCCCCACCCCCATCAGCTTGTGTTGTTTGGGACTTCCCCCACAATCTCAGTTCCTTCTGGCCTTGAGTGCCCTTGATGCTCTTTAGGACTGGGCCATCCTCTGCCACTTCTCCTTTTGTCCTTGCTTCTATCTTCTGTATATTGTTTAGAATCCCACTTAGTGAGTAGGTTCCCTGCACAGCCACATCACCCACATCCATCTTTTTAGAGAACTCTGTTGTCCTCCTCATTAAAATGGTTTATTTTGGGGTCTTTGCCATTCAGATCTTCAGCATTTTGCATCAATTTGGGCTGACTTCTCCTGAAGAATATACGGGATCCCACCTAACTGAATTCTCTGTGAGCATTAGGCATGTCCTTCACTCTCTAGAAAGAGGCAGTGTGGTAGAGTGGCTAGGGTGCTGATCTTGGAGGCAGAATAACATGAGGTCAAATCTGACTTCGGATACTTCTGAGCTGTGTGACCCCAAACATATCACTTAGCTTTTCCCTGCTTCAGCTTCCTCATCTGAAAAAATTCAGAAGCCTCTTCAATCCCTTCCAGTTTTAAATCTCTCCTCTGATGTTCTGTCATAAATTTCATGATGTTTTTCCCTAAAAAGTTCCCATCATGTTTATCCTATCAACTACTTCTTTCTTATTGCTGAAAATTATACCCCAAAGCAGATTTTCCTTCTTGGACTCCTCCATTTTTGGAAGAATGAAATGATCAACAACTGAGGGAATGCTATTATTGTTCCTATTTTACAGTTGAGGAAAATGAGGCAGAGTCAAGTGACTTGCTCAGTGTCTCAATCTGTATTGGAACTCAGGCTTTCCTGACCCCAGACTATAGCCACTGAGCCACCTAGCTGACTCTACACCTATTTTTGTTTCTTTCTCTGTTGACCTTCACCCAAATGTTCTCCCCACTCTTGGATTTCTTCACAGGAGGTAATGACCTTGTATGGATTATGTATATCCTCCTCTATGTACATACTCTTTGCTGCTTCTCAAGGATGGGGTATATTTTATTTTGGGCTTTGCCTCCCCTCTCTGTGCCTAGCCTGCTGCCGGCACATGGCAGGTCCTTACTAAATGCTTGTTGGTTGGTTGATTGCTATTTTCTTTTTGTCCATGGTGCCCTTCGAGTCTTTTCAGCTCTAGTGGTTTAAAATTCAACCCACAGCCTGCAGAAAGCTGTTCCCTATGTGCCCCCATGGCTACCCTACCTCTGTCTTTCTTGTTTCTTCTAGGTAAGGAGTCAATTCCCTTCTACCACTGATTTCCAGGCAGATGCTCCTCCTGGGTCTCATTGCTCCCAATTCCAGGGAGACCCAGGAGATCAGCTCTTCCTCCCACCATTCTATTCTGCTGTCTGCAGCACTTTTTACCCTAGTTGGTATATTTGTGAACAGCCGTCTGAGGCCATGCATTTCTATTTATTCATTTGTTGGTTGGTTTATTAATCCATTTGTTTATTTATTTTGCTGGATCCTTTCATAAATTTGGTCTCCTTCAAATTTCTGGACGTTTCTATTATTCTTCTGTCTGCTCCTCTCCGACCTGATGAGTGGCTATACACAAGCAGTTATCTCTCACCTTGGACTTTTTCAGTTTAAAGCTCTGCCTCCCTTAAACCTTTTTACAGAGAAGGAAACTAAGTCACCAAGAAGGTAAGTGACAAACTGGGGAGTGACTCTCCCCTATTTCCTCCTCCCAATTGCACCCAGGTTTCCTCACTCTTTTGATTCTTTCTTTATTCCACACACTCCCAATTTACACTGGGGATGAAAGCACCTCTTAGAAACAGGTTTAGCAGAAAGGGGGTGAAATCCTTCTCTCAACAGGGCTTCCTCTCAGGAAGCACAGATAGGGTTTGGCAGGCAGCCCTCCAGGCTGCCAACGTTGCACCACCCCAAGTTGCTGAGACTGTGAATACCGTTTCAGAAGAGCTTTCAGAAGGCAGCAGAGCTGAGGTGCCAGCTGCAGCACATGAGGGATGGGATTCCGACCCTGGCCCTCCTCTGGGAGCCGGCTAATTAGGAGACACTGGGCAGCAGCATGAGGTCTGGGGCCATGTTTTCAGAAGCAACTTCTCACGAAAAAGAATCAGAGACGGGTTAATTTTACAATTTTTCTATTAAAATGATTTTTTTTAGTATATCTGTCGCTTCCCAGCAAATCTCCCTCACTCCAACCCCACATCCCCTTTCCAGTATAGAAATGAAACAAAATTGTCTGATCGTGGAAAGGCTGGCTCGGGCTGGAAGAGCCACAGGGGTCACTGAGCTCAACAGGCTCATTTTACAGATGAGGAAACAGATCCACAGAGAAATGAAACAGGATCATATACATACAGCACCCAGCAAACTGAAAGGTGCCGTGGAAATACCAGCTGTGATCAGAATGCTTATTATTGCTACAATTATCACTGTTATCTTTATTTTCCCAAGGACACGCCAGAATTTCAATCCAAGTCTAAAACACATTGCCCTGTACCGTGCTGCTACTCTAGTGGAGACTGTAACTAACAGCACGTGTGACTGTGAAGTTTTATACTTTTCTCTTTCTTAGATTATATGTATTGTGTGTTCCCCTCCCATTATTATGCCCTGAATAAAATTATTATAACTCCCCCCACTTTTTTCTTGCCATGAGGACTGGGAGAATTGAGTCAGAAAATAAGCCTTGAAATACCATTGAGTCAAAAAACTCCCGGTGCCTTATCCCAATCCTTGCTGGGATAATTGTCCCTTACCTCAATGTCTCCTGCCCTTGACCTTCTTATCTTGACCCTTATCCTGTCAGGACTAAGTTATGATCCTTTTCTGGAATTATGGCTTGTCCTCTTATCCAGTGTCCTCGCATCCCCTTATCTGCCTTTGTTTCCCCAATAAGATTGTATACTCAGGTTATTGTTTGCTAACCCTAGTTAGCTATAAAAGTTCCCTTCTTCAGTCCCTCAGGGCTGAATGTTTTATGGACACGAGTCCCATGGCAGGCTAGCCTAAACTCTCCACATTTAAAAGATTAAAAACTAATCTGTCTTGCCTCAGTTTCTCTGGTATTACATCATGTTCCCTAGGCCACTCACTTGGGTCCTCAGAAGGCAACTGCCCACTCCTCCCTTCAGGGTTCCAGTGGGCAATGCGGAGGGCTCCTCTAACTGAAACAGAGTGAATGAAAGAAAATAAAATGGACTAATCTTGTGAGTGTAGACTGGAGTTGTATTGGAAAGGGTGCTGGTCAGTTCCAAACTGAAGAGTCTGGCCTATTTCTCTCTATCCAGCCTCTGTGCTTTAGTCCCCCTTCCTCCTCACCTCTATCTATTGGAAGTCTTATCTCCCTTCATGGCTCAGCTTGAGCCATGTCTCTGTCTGGAAGAGAGGGCTCCTTATTCTCTCAGTAAAATATTAAGTTCCATGTATCTCATTTCCCCAAGTCCAGCCTACTCCCTCCTGCCCTTAAAGCAGTTTTTCTCCTTTGAAAGTTGTCAGGGAAGAGAGAGAGAATCATCTTCTTGAATGCCATATGCACAGCTCCAGCCCAGGAACCAACTGATTCAAAGCTCTGTCACCCAACTGTAGCTTATGGGAAGAATTTGGAGGATACTTGAGGACTCAGAAGGAGGATGGGCATTGTGCTTGCTGTAAGAACTGGGGCCCTTTCTTGTTGGCCATTCCCCACCACTCCAATCCCCATTACATTATGGTCATATCTAAATCTCTCTATATAGGGTATGTATCTATGTATATATATATGTATATATATACACACATATATATATTTAATGTGAAAAATGATCATTAATAACAAATACCTTGGGGGTCTTTAGAGGCTTTCCCTTTTTTTTAAATTACTCATTTAAAAAAGTTCCTTTTTCTTGAAGGATATTACCTTTTTTTATTAAAGCTTTTTAATTTTCAAAAGATATGCATGGATAATTTTCAACATTAACCTTTGCAAAACCTTGTGTTCCAATTTTTCCCCCATCCCCCACCCCTAGATAGCAAGTAATCCAATATATGTTAAACATGGTAAAAATAGATGTTAATATATGCAGACATATTTGCACAGTTATCTTGCTGCACAAGAAAAATCTTTAAATCCAGAGTTCTTTTCTTTTTTCTTCCTTCCATCAGGATCAATTGATAAACTGGATGAAAGCAAATCAGAAGTAGGTAAGAAAATGGAAGCTGTACCTCATCTTACCCATGCCGAAGCAGAGATTGGTGAAATAGGGCTAAACAAGCAAAGGGGTTTATATAAGAGGGAAAATGATTTCACTGAAGGGGAGAAAATAATCTGAGCAAAGGATGATTTCACATTTATACAATAAATAAATACATTTATTGTCTATTGTTTATATACAATATTGTGTGTGTGTATAGGTACATAATACACACATATACAAGAATGTGAACATGAGGGGTTTGGGGGACTGAGGAAACTCTTTTCACTGCTGCAGACAGCAATCTGCCTTAGGCAATGTTCTAGGGCCTGAAAGGGTTAGTGGCTTAGCAGTGGTCATTTATCTCAAAGGCTCAGACTTGAACCCCAGCATCACCGTACAGAAGAAACTTGACCCCGATTGTTATTCCTGGCTTTGCTACTTACTCCCCATGTGACCTAGGACACATCCCTTAGCGTCTCTGGGCCCTCATTTCTTTATCTCTAAAGTGAGAGGGTTGAGTCAGAGGGTCTGGATCTCTGATTCCATGAATTCTGATTTTTAATTTCACTTTGGCCACTGTGTGATCTTGGATAGGTTATTGCAAGATGGGGTTGATAACAATAGCTAATCCCGGTTTTACAGAGTTATGAGGGTCTAATGAGATATCTGGCAAGTATTTTGTAAACCTTAAAGAGCTAAGTAAAAGCTAGTCTTTATTGTTGTTATTATTATTACAGTATTACTATTTTAAGGCCATTGTGGTGTGTCAGTCATTCTCCAAGAGGGCCATGACATCAGGAAGGGGATGCCGTGACTGGCAAGTGAATTGGATCAAAGTGAGGGTGGTCTGGGCAAGGCCACCTGCCTCATTTTCCCCTCCAGAGCCATCTGGGTCCAGTGGCCAGATCTAAATCAGGATGACTGGAGATGCCCTTGGATACAGCGGGAGACCTTGGTCTTTTTAAGCTGTGATGGTGATGAACAGCCCAGGTTGGGTCTGAGAGTTATTATCACTGCCCATCTGGTCTCTTAGTGATGATTGTGGGGGGGAAGGGGGAATGGCCAGAGCAGCTCTGGCTGAGCTGAGGAGGACCATGGCTGGTCTGGAGGGGAAGACTCTCATCCCTGAAATCAAAGATCCCAGAAGTCCTTGGGAAATGGGATCACTACAAAGTCAGTTTATTTATCAAATGAGGGGAATGGGCTTGAAGCTCTCCAAGGTTCCTTCCCATGCTAACATTTCCAGCCTCTAATGCCGAGTCTGTTTTTATGAGAGAATCAAATGCTGAAAAGATAAACGGATTCTAAACAAGTTTCAAGACTCCTCCAGGGACCAGTCCCGAGCAGCCCACATCTCTTGCATCTTGTGAGGCTACATTTTCCCGGCTGCCTCCTTGTTTGAAGTGGGTAATGATGACCTCAAGGCACAGTGAGCTGCGGAATCTTTAAAAATTCAAATAAGCTCAGTATATTTAACTAAGGGAAGCATTCAGATCCTTAAGCAGTTCTCCAAGGTTGGGGCTGGGGTGGGTGGTCTCAGCATTTAAAGGGTTAAGTCTCCACAATCTGGAAACTACCTTGGATGGCAGAATTTTAGAGTAGGAAAGAACCTCTCGTCCAACAAGTTCCTGAGTGAGAATCCTCACACAATATAATCATGATGATGAGGAGAGCAATCATATTACCCAGTATTTTTATAGAATTTTAAAGTTTGCAAAGAACTTAGAGTTAAATCTTTTGATCCTCAAAACAACCGGGAGAGGTAGGTGTTATTATCTGGAAACCGAGGCTGAGAGAGATTAGTGACTTGCCCAGGGGTATAGAGGCAAGAAGTGTCTATGGTTGGGTCTTAATGACTTCAAGTCCCCAGTTCTTGACATTGGATGTCTAGCTGCCTCAACTACTCATCATCCAGACTTTGCCCTCAGAATATAGACGTCTTACCCAGCCTTAAACACTGAATGGGTGTTGCCTCAGACATACTGAGACACGGGAAAGACTTTAGCTCAGAAAGGTCAAGGTCTCCCACTAGATCCAGGGCCATCTCCAGTTGTCCGGATCTATAGCTGTCCACTGGACCCAGATGGCTCCGGAGGGGAAGGTGAGGCTGGTGGCTCATCTGAAAGCAATCCACTTGGAAGTCATAACATTATGGTGTCATAGTCCTCTTCAAGAACGAAAGACACAAAATAATACAGGTGTGAATGGACTGTCTAGTCTAGTGAGGCTGTGTGGGAAAATAGATATTTGATCTGGTTGTTGAACTATGGCTGGGGAGATTAGGAGGCAAGAGCAGTGGAAGAGGGGGAAACAGCCTCTGCTGAAGGACCACTCCTTTGGTCTCTTAGCTCTAAGCGAGCTAATGGGTTAGAATTATACCAGTCCAAGGCTCTTTTAGGGGTTTGGCCAAAAGTCCCCTTCCAGGTTGCTCTGGCTGGGATGGAAGCTTAGGCTCACCAGCTTAGCTCCTTCCCATCATGTTTGCTACACAAAAGACAATTGCGTGTAGCAAACAGTCCTATTTATCCAAGCGAACAGTGAAACAGAAGTTATATGGATCAGTGAAGATAATAGCATACCCAAGAGTAAATGGAACCTTCCATTGGGGAACAAGGTGAAATCACTCAGTGAGGAGAGGACTCCCTCAGCTCCCTTCTTAAGCTTGGGGGCAGCAGATGCTGGGAATTAGAGGATGTGTTGGGGGAGCAGAGGTGGCAAGCCCACATGTCTGTGGCTCCCTGGGATGGCCTTAGCTGCTGTGAAGTTTGCACCTGTCCCTCTCTTCTCAGGCTTGGCTCAGCTTCTCAAAGTGGCTGTGATGGGAAATGTGGCGGTAGCCCCGAGGTCACCGGGCCTTGGTGGTGCCAGATACCAATCTGTTGGTCATTGATAACAGGGTTTCTGAGACAAATGGCGGGCTACTCTTCCTTCCCATCTCGAAAGCATAAAATTCAACACTGAGGGGTTTAATAAAATTAGCATCCCAGTGACATGACACACCAGATCTCTGTCCTGTTCCTATAAATTTATCTTCTTGCTCCTGGTTCTTTGCTAAATCCATTTGGAACGTAGCCCGCTTCAATTGCCGTTACAATTACAATAAACTTTGCCCCTTGACTTGGATGTGAGTTCAAGCCTGCAAGTTCTTTTGAGACAGTGGTCTGTGACCCCAATTCTAAACTTCAACAGCCAGAAAAACCACAACTCTCTCCCACAGGGAACTACCCCACTTAATTGGAACAGTCCATCCCACTTTGGATTGGGGGATCACTTGACATCATATTCTGCTTTGTGACTCCCCCCTTTATCTCTAGTTCTCCCCTATGGGGCCAAATAAAATAAACCTGATCCTCCTTCCACCTTTGTCCTTCAGATACTTATTCTATTCCTTCTCAGGTTTCTTTTCTCCATATAAAATGCCTCCACTTCCTAAAACAAACGGTCAGATGGCTTGAGTTTGAGAACCTTCCGAATTCCGGCTGCCCAGCCTGCCTTTTCTGCCTCCATGAATTAAGGATGACTATTTTTCAAACTGGAGTGTTTGCTGGCCCCATTCCTATCCCCCTCAATCCTTTTTCATCCTTCAGGGCTCAGTTTATGAAGCTCCTTCTCTGTGGACCTTTCCCTGATCACTCCCAACTGATTGCAATTCAATTCAGCCAACAATAACCAAGTACCTACTATGTGTCAGCTATTGTACAAGTTGCTAGAAACTGAAAAACAAAAATAAAACGACCCCCATACTTTCCATGGGAGTAAGCAAAAATGGCTGCTTTTATGAGGGTCTCAGCAACTCTAGCACATAGTAGGCACTTTAGTAAACAGCTGCTAACTTGAATGAAATGCCGACTAATTAAGGTGCTCGATGTGATAAATGAAGGCAAACACACAAAACAGGGAACAGTTTAATCCATAGTCATAAATGCATGGAGACAGATGGTGCTGGTTCACAGAACTGTGAAGTTTTTAGCTCAAAGGGAGACATATTAGCCATTCCTGGATGAAAACTGGCCTTGAAATTAGAAGAGGAAAATGGGCTCGCCATCACTGGAGAAGGGCAGGTAAGAGAATAATCGCCCCTTTAACCTAGTTACAGCCAGAGTGATCCTGGACAGACAGTGATGATTTCTGAGGAGGGGGATGCTCTCAGAGCTCAGCTTCGGCCACTTTGGGTAGGAAGTCGGCAGCAAGAAGAAATTGGTGGCTCCCCCGACGACCCCCCCCCACTGAGTGGACCTCACTTTCCTCAGAGCGGTGGGACCCTGTCCATTCTGCCTCCTCCTCCTCCCACATCTGGAAATGTTCGTGTCCACTTCTGGGGCCACCCCAGCCACACCATGGTCTGCTGTGACATAAGAAGCGAGCCGATGTTCCAGTAGGAGAACCCGGCGTCCTCCCCAAAAGTCAGGACCCTGGCCAGCCTCATCCTCACTGGGGAAACCCAGTGAACTTAGATGTAGCTGGGTAGCAATGGGCTAACACTGCACCTGCAGTCCGGAGTTTTGGCTGCAAACACTTACTACTAGCTTTGGATCTGGTCCACGTTTAACCTCCATCCTCCAATAATACAATTTACTTTATGGGGTTCAACACAAAGTAACAGATGATGATGATGATGATGATGATGATGGATGATATACTGGGAGGAGGGACCCAAGAACTACTAAAGCTAAACTAAGTCCAAGGGCAGCCTCTCCCCGAGACCTTCACTGACCTCCCTTCCTCCTCTTGCTCTGACCAAGAGACCTTCACACAGGAGATCCCACAATTCCTTTGGCTATAATCTGATTCTTTACCCTTTCTGATCCTATTCCTGCCTAAGATTCCACAGCTTATGCCTTCCAGAGTTGAGTAAAGGGGAAGTTGGGCAGCACGATGGATAGAGCATCAGATCCGGAGTCAGGAAGATGGGAATTCAAATCTTGCTTCAGACACTACCCGTGTGGCCCTGGGTAAGTCACTTAACGCTATTTGCCTCAGTTTCCTCATCTGTAAAACGGGAATAACAATAGCACTTCCCTCCCAGGCCTGCGATGATCCAAGGAGGTAATATCTATAAAGGGCTCAGCCCAGGGCCTGCACACAGTAAGCACTATATAAATGTCAGCTATTATTCAAACGAGCCACATCCCGTGAAGGTCTTGTACCAAGTCTCTGGGAAAAGACAGAGACTGAGGATTTCAACCAATGATACCTCGATGTCTGCAGGCTTCCCAGTGAAAGGCAAAAGGGAAAAGCAAGAGTGGGCCAGCCTCAGGCGGCCCCTGGAAGTGATCAGAGACTACAGAGGCCTGAGGTTCCCTTCCCGGCGCTGTCTGAACTTGGAAGTTCAGGGAACCAGGAAATAGCTTTTTAGGCGCTGTCTGAACTTGGGGGTGTCTGGGAGCGCGGCCGGAAGGAAGGGGCTCGCTGGCCCCGAGGCTGTGCGCTGAGCGCTGGGATTCAGCAAGAGAAGGATTGGGGTGGGGGTGGGGGGTGGAGTGTGACGTCACAGGCGTCGGGGCCCCTTCCCCTCCCAGGGCAGAGCGGCCTCTATTAAGCCGTGCGGAGCCTGGAGCCGCTGAATGACTTTGACCCCCGTCCATGGGCTCTGGCTCTCCGGGCAAATCCTTACGGATCCTCCAATCTATTCGCCCGCCAGGACGAATAGGGAGCCAGGAAAGCGTCGGGCGGGCGGGCGAGGGGGGGTTCGCTAATGGGAGTCCCGCGGGCCTGGGCGAAGGCTCCCACCCGCGCAGAAGCTTTTGCATTGACCCCCCTCCCCCCAGCCCCTCTCCCAGCCGCCTGAAGCGTGGCTCCCCGGGCCGTCCCGACCGAGTGCGCCGGCTCCCAAACTTTGGGGGCTGCTGGCGCCCCCCTCCCGGAGACCGGGACTGCTGCTCCACTCGCTCCCCGCCCCCTCCTCCCCTGCCCCATCCCGAGGCTCTGAGCGAACGCTCGGGGATCCCTTACGACCAATGGCCCGGAAAGGGGCGAGAAAGGCTCCGGCTGGCCCGGGAGGGGACGTCTGCTCTCTCAGCCGCGCCCCGGCCCCTGCGCTCCCCCGGCCTCGGCCGTCTGGGAACCTGGTGCAGACGGCTGCCGGAGCGTGGCCGCGCGCCCCACGGGGAATCCCAGCGGGAGGCCACGGGCTCATCCGGTCCGCGGGCCGGCCTGCCGTGCAGGCCCGCACCCGGGGCCCAGAGGCAGCGGCAGCCGCCCGGCGCCCGGCCGGCTCTCCTCGGGGCGCAAGCTCCATGTGGGCGCCTCCCGGCTCCGGCCTGGGCTCCTCCGCCTCCCGTCTGGGCTCCTCCGCCTCCGGCCTGGGCTCCTCCGCCTCCGGCCTGGGCTCCTCCGCCTCCGGCCTGGGCTCCTCCCGCGGGGAGGGTGCCCAAGGCTTGGGGGAGATCCTGCCCGAGAGCTGATCCACAGTAAATCCGGCGGACAGAGGACTGGACGGGCATTCGGGAAGAGCCGAGTTCCAATCCCGGCTCTGCCTCGGGCTGGCTGCCTGAAGGGCGTCTTCACCTCCCCAAACTCCACTGCTCAGGACCAGCAATTCTCTAAAGTGGCTGCACACAGTAATAACTATATAAATGCACTATATACATATAGATCCCAGGGGAGGGGCTGCTCTCCAAAAACTCCACTGCTCAGGACCAGTTCTTCTCTAAACAGATCCCAGGGGAGGGGCTGATCTCTAGAGCCTCCACTACTCAGGACCAGTACTTCTCCACACTGTAGATCCCAGGGGAGGCGCTGATCTCCAAAAACTCCATTACTCAGGACCAGTACTTCTCTAAATAGATCCCAAGAGAGGGGCTGATCTCCAGATTCCACTCCTCAGGACCAGTATTTCTCTACCCTGTAGATCCCAGGGGAGAGTCTGACCTGCATTGGTAAAGGGTCTGAAGAAATCCCAGGGGCTATTCTCCCCAATGACACCACTCTCACCAGGATTTTTTGTTAGGATCCAAGAGATAAAGCCCATAAAGACATTTACAAACCTGAGAGCACTCTATAAATGGGAGTTGATTAATAATTTATTGAAGATTTATTAAGACTACTAACAAAAGCTGGCATTTAGAGGGAGCACTAATACGTTAATGCTTACCCTCTGGAAGAAGAAAAATATTCCTATTATTCCCATGTAACATTTGCAAAGTATTCCCTTCACAACAAACCCCGTGAAACATGTAGGGCAATTCTACCGAGGAGAACAGGGAGTGTGGAAGGCCATCCCTTCCCCGTATCCAGGAAGTGTTGAAGGCCATCCCTTCCCGTACCCAGGGAGTACCCGTATCCAGGAATCTGGAGTGGAATCCAAAAGTCCAATGAACCTTCTCCCACGCCACAGCTGCCTTCTGTTGCTGAACACAGAGCTGCCAATAAAAGGTAATAAAATTATAATTCTTGTATTTGCATAATATCTACCTCTCATTAGCTATAAAGCACTTTATAGATGTTTGGGTTCTTCTTAAAGGTCTAATTAATTCCCATGGATTCCCCAGGACTCAAAGAAGAGGTGACTAGTAGCATTCCTAATTAGAAAGGATACAACTAGATCTGGTCTGGAGTTAACAGTGGCTATTAAAGGAGCTTGGACTAAAACTCGGCAATCTGTTCAGATTCAGTTGGCCCAAGTACTTTCCTTCTTAAAGAGGGAAAACAGGCCCAGGCTTTTGCCGTTGCTCTGTAAAATGTTACAAAATTAATGAGAAAGTTGAAGGGGCAAAGCAGGTTAAGTTTCTACTTGCTTGAATTTGATTGAGTGGGCAATGGGGAGCTAACACAGGTTCTCGGGGGAGAGTGACTTTAGGAAATCAAAACTATTTATAGGGCCTTTATGGGATTTAGACATGAGTCTCATACCCTCAATTTCAAGATGAGCCACGGGAGGCCCAGAGATTGTAATTTATCCAAATCACCCAGGGAGTGAGTAGCTGAATCAGGATTTGACTCTACATGTCTAGTTCTCTCTCGTGCCTATGTGCAAAGTGCTTTTTGGAATCTCCTTGGATTCTGAGTTCACGCCGGATGAAGGGCAGCTAGTGAAATTAAAGCTGGGGAGCCTAATGAGGAGAAGACAAGATGGAAGTGGATTTCCACAGATGTCAATGAAAGATCAGTGATCCATATATTGGATCACTGTGTCATGAATAGAGACCAAGGGTAAGTCTGACTAGGCTGAGGGTCCCCAAAGAATGAGATTTGTGTCTCCTATGCTCTAGAAAAGTTTTTACTTAAGTTGTTGTCGGGAACCTTGATGGCTAAGAGGGAGGGACTTGGGAGGCAAAGGAGACCTTACTTAAAACCTTAGCTCTGAAAATAATAACTATGTGACACTAAACAAGACCTCCTTTTTTGAGAGGGGCCTGTTTCCTCATCTGTAAAATGGGAGCAGGAGAAGATTGAACCAGATATACAGTTACTGGCCTTCCTTCTTGAAGGGAACCAAAAAATCACTCTCTTGGGATCAAAGCAGAGTGTGTCGGACTGTGGCTAATCCAACCAATATTGAGCTCAGAAGATTCTATCACAGTTTGGACACAAATAGTCTGCATGAGTATTTGAACTGAAGAGGTGTCTAAATTTGAGCATCCCATGCTTCTTTTGAGCTACTACAATTTTACTTAAAATTTTTTTTTAATGTTTGCACTTGATAGTTTTGTATGTTTTCCAATTACATGTAAAGATATTTTTCAACATTCATTTTTGGTTTTTGTTTTATTTTTATTAAAGCTTTTTATTTTCAAAACATATATACATAGATGATTTTCCATATTCATCCTTGCAAAACCTTATATTCTAAATTTTTCCTCTTTCTTTCCTTCCCTCCCTCCCTTAGACAGCAAGTAATCTAATATATGTTAAACATTATCATGCTGCACAAGAAAAATCAGGTCCCAAAGAAGAAAAATGAGAAAGAAAACAAAAAGCCAGCAACTAACAACAATAAGGGTGAAGACGCTATATTGTTATCCACACTTAGGATAGTCCTCTCTCTGGGTGCAGATGGCTCTCTCCATCAGAAGAGCATTAGAACTGGCCTGAATCACCTCATTGTTGGGAAGAGCCACGTCCATCAGAATTGACCATTGTACAATCCTGCTGTTTCTGTGTACAGTGTTCTCTTGGTTTAACTCACTTTACTTAGCATCAGTTTGTGTGGAATGGAGAGATGAAGAGCTTACAGTAATGTGTGAATTCTTTTTCTTTATTTTCATTATTCCTGTATTTCCCTATGACCTGCATAAGTGCAATATGTGCAGGCGGATTTACTTAGCCTCGGTTAGTTGCAGACATATTGACTTAACATTAGTCAGTGACATTTATCAGTATTTGACTTTTATTGATATTTAGACTATTAAGTTTAAACACTGTCTGCTTGATTATCTAAAGCTTGAAGGCCTGATTTTCTGTTTCCTAGAAATCAGGTGATTTCGGGGAAACAGAAATCTTCCATTCCAATATGTCAGGATAGCAACAACCAATTAGATGCGTCTCCCCGTCCCCCCTGCTCCCCCAATGCTCTTACTTGTGATGAAATCTCTTGCAACAAAAACTATAAAGCTTGAAAGCTTGGAAGTTCAGCTTAAGACCTCAGTGGCTGGTACCTTACTCTGCCAGGTGATCTTCAGAATCTAAGACAATTCCAATGGAAGCGATTCTGTTTGGGGGCATGGTGCTGAACTGTCAAAATAAACGAACTTATCCATAGCATTTGAAATCTCTCCACTTGTTGTAACCAAGGGTTCTATATATGGATGATATGATTCAGGCTGATGAAGCACTTGTGCTTTCTTGGTGTTGAGTATTAGGCCAAAATCAACACAAGAAGTAGAGTATCGACCCATACTTTGTTGCATCTCAGTTTCAGAGGCTGCATCGAATGCGCAATCATCTACAAACCCAAAATCATGCACCGATACTCCCTCTACTTTAGCTGTAGTTTACAGCTTTTTCAGCCATATGGAGAGTCTACCATTAGTGCGTTAGCTGACTTTGATGCTGTTTTTGACTTGGTGGAAGGCATCTGACAACAAACATCCTGCTAAAACAACACGGGAGTAAACATACAAACTTGTTTCACTCCCCTGGTGACTGACCAAGCTTGAGAGGATTGTCTATTATAATGCAGAACCCAGACAAGCATGTTGTGGTTAAACTGATGTATACTGATGAACTTCTCTGGGCAACCAAATTTGGACATAATTTTTGGTAAGCCTTCATGATTGACAGTATCGGAGGCCTTGGGCAGATCTCCAAGAGTAGTATACAGACCTCTATTCAGCTCCCGGCATTTCTCCTGAAGTTGTTGGGCAATAAATACCATATCGACCATTCCTTGCCACTTTCTAAAGCCATACTGCCTTTCAGGTAGATAACCATCTTCCAGATGAAGGCTCAGTCTACTGAGGGGACTCTGGCAAGAATCTTGTCAGCGGTGACCAAGAGAGAGACCCTGAGATTGTCACAGGACAACCTATTTCCTTTTCTTTTATAGAGATGGACAAGTCCTGGACCTTTTGCTAACTAAATTATATGAGCAGTGGACCCTCCCCCCGGTAAATCTCAGGTAGAATCAGCACCAGGTGCTTTGTCACATAAGAGGAACTTAATAGCATTCAAAATCCCTTTTTTTCAATAAGAACTTCAGCTAGGTAGGAATTGACTTCAATCTGAGATAAAGTCAATGGTTTCAGCAGTAGTTGATGAGTCAGTTAAGAACATTATGGAAGTGTTCAGCCCATCTCTCCAGATCATGAACTTATCGCTAATCAGTATGCTTACACCAATTCTGAGTAGTTGAGAGGCACTATAGTTCTTTGGCCCATAGATAGCCTTCAGGACAACCTAAAAGTTTTTTGGATTGTGATTATCAGGGGAAAAAAATTGGATTTCATCTGCCTTTTTATTGAGCCAAGAATCCCACATTTCTCCAAGCTTTGCTTGCATTGCATTTTTGATGGAATTAAACACTGTCTTTTTTGAGATGAAGGAGTCATTCTGCTGGTAAATCCTGTAGAATTCTTGTTTTTCCATTTTGTAGATTCGGAATTTCCCCATCATTTTTATCAGATCCGTCCTGATGTGCATGAGTGTTCTGAGTCGCCAAATCTCTGAAAGCTGCCTATTCTTCTGCTCCATTGTTGCCAGCCATGTATTAGCTCAGCTTTCCCTCCAAATCCATAACAAACTATTTACATAAGAAGTTTTCTAATCTGTTGGTGTTAAGTCTAAGTTGTCTTGCATTGGGGCTGCTGCATTTGTTGAATGCAGTTGTTTAGCTTGGAGAGGATAAGTGTATGCTCTGTCCAGCACTCTGCACCAGACATCGATTTGTCACTCTTATACCCTTTCCCAGCTCCATATAATAACATAGTCTATTAAATGCCAATGTTTGCTTCAAGGGCGTACCCACAGAGTTTTATTGTGTCTGGGTCAATGGAAGACAATGTCAGGGATGAGAAGATCATGAGATGCACAAGTTTTCAGTAGTAAGTGACCCCTACTGTTGCTGTTTCTGACTCTATTCTTCCCAAGGACTCCCTGCCATGTCTGGTAGTTTGTGCCTACTCTGAAGTGACCCAGAATTACAAGCTTATCTTCTTTTAGCACACTGATAATGAGGGTCTTCAGGTTTTTATAAAATTTTTCTTTGACCATATCAGGGTTCCTCATTATGGGAACATAGGTACTGATGATGGGCACTTTCCTGCAAGTGGCAATCACATTGTCCCAAACCAGTCATTTATTCCTATCGGTGGGCATCCCAGCTTGTTGACTAGATTAGTTTTGATTGCAAAACCTATGCCAGTTTCACTTCACTTTGGCCACTCCAGAAAAACACGTATCTGGCCCCGACTTCAGTAAGCTGACCTTCATTTACCAGCCTTCTCTCCCTCAGGGCTGCTATTTAAATGCCATACATGCTAAGTTCTCTTGCAACAAGAGCTGTTTGTCTTTTAGGTCTCCTGGATTTTGTTCCGTTTATAAGCACACACATGTTCTGTATACTGATTGGGAGGAGAACTATCTTTGCAAACATTTTTGTCCATTTGTGTGTGTGTGTGTTTTGACCACAAAGCATGATCCTTGCCTGCTGTAGTAAGCGGGTCAGAGTTAGGTGAGATGAAGTAGACAGTTTTTGGTAATCTTTTGTAGCCCCTTCCTCACACCAGGAGGTGACCAGTGTGATCCTAAAAAAGGCTGCTAAGACACCCAGGGGGCTGCCGAGTCCCACTGCTGCTTCAGTCTGGTGAGAAGTCCACCCTGTAGCTTGGACCACCCATGTGCAGGGCTGTGACTGAGCTCCCAGTGTTTCTGCACTTGCTGCTACATCACTTGCCTGTCACCATAAGACTTTGAAATACATAAAAATGATAAAATGGTATGAGTGATGTCATTTGACTCGGGCATAAATTGGGTTTAAGTGAAGGAGAGCTGCACAGAGTTGTCAGCCTTAGTTTCTTGCAGAATCATTGAAATTCAGGGGCAAAACAAAAGTCGGAACGATTGACAATGGCCTACGGTACAGTGAATGACGTGAGCATCTTTGATGTCCATTCAATCTCTAAGTGCTGTGAGAAATGAATGCTTCTCTCTTATATTTAATAACTAAAACCAACCGGTGTGGGAAATCTCTCTTAGAAATGTACCCAGTGAATGTTGAAAATTATTCATGCATGTTTTGAAAATAAAAAGCTTTAATAAAGAGAAAGAAAGAGAGAAAGAAAGAAAGGAAGGAAGGGAGGGAGGAAGGAAGGAAGGAAGGGAGAGAGGAAGAGAGAGAGGGAGGAAGGGAGGGAGGAAGGATGGAAGGAAGGAAGAAATTAGCTCCAAGCCAGGAGCTAATGAGACAATAAAAGAAATTCTAATTTTAGGCTAATGAATGCATTCTTACTCATTGGGAATATGTGGATCCTCCTTTGTCATAGAGGTAACATGGCAGTTGATGTTTCTTTGACCAAGATTTTGGTGATAAAGGTCACATTAACCCAAAATGTCAGCCTACCTTCTGTTGTGGTGATCAGAGTTGATTGCCAATCCTCAGGAACATCTACTCTTTGAAGGGCATAGGAACTGTGAGCCCACTGTCATTTGGGATCTTGAACTAAGATAGCCAAATGACCAGGCTTTTATTAATAACGATGGTCTTGCTAATAAAACGATCGAATTACTCACTCTGACCTTTTTTTAATCATTATACTGCTCTATAGCACCAGATTCAGACATGTTCGTGGCTGTTGGAACAAACTGTTCTCATCCACCCATTCCACTGGAAGTCTTCACACCCTTGGGGTAGTTACTCCCCTAATTCTCAGATAGGTTTTGAGGCCTGCTGATTACCCTCAGTCTGGTGTAGCCCATCTACCCAAAGGATTTACCAGGATGTGGCCGCTGCATGCTACAGCTTCTTGGAACCACAGGTGGACACTAAAAGTGGACAAGCAAACCTCACACTCCAGGTATGAGTCTTCCCTGAAGACCTCTATACCCCAGATGTTCAGTAGGGTCCTTTTCATCTACAGATTTGATGCGGTTTCATTAAATACTTTTTGCTCCTTTGAGTTGGTCTGCCAAAAGGGAAACACTA
This sequence comes from Sarcophilus harrisii, assembly GCF_902635505.1. Lineage (NCBI taxonomy): Eukaryota > Metazoa > Chordata > Mammalia > Dasyuromorphia > Dasyuridae > Sarcophilus > Sarcophilus harrisii. The sequence continues at coordinate 651,010,967 of NC_045427.1, read as the reverse complement.
GTGTAGCCCCCCAGGATAGCTTTCAGGAGCTCATCTTTGATGGGGTAGCTGAGATGTTTACAATTTCCCCATGTCTTGTATCATGCTTTTCTACAAAGAACAGACCATTTTTGGGGGTGATTTTCAGTATTTTTGACAGTGAAACACTTTTGCACCAGGATTTTAAATTCACATCCCTTTCCTAACAGGACTGGACTCTTTATTTACCAAGCACCTTAGAATCACTTTCTCATTTGATTCTTAAATAACCCTATAGGGCTAATTAGTAGAGGTCTTATTCTTCCCATTTTATAGAGAGGGAAACCAAGGCTTAAAAAAGGTGAGATCAGTTCCTTGGGGCCATACATCAAGGTCCTGGTAGAGGCAAGGAAGGAATCCAGTTCTACCAGTCTCTAAGCCCACTCTCCACTCAATTTTATGAGGAAGAAACAGGTCCAGGGAGCGCTCAAGGCCACACAGATAATAATTAAGAAAGGGAGCATTTTTGAGACATGGGATCATAGATCTTGAGGCTTCAGGAGTCTGTGAACTTGGATGGGGGAAAAATTACATGTTTATTTTCACTATTCTTGAATGGAAATTTATCACTTCCTTCAATTATGGAGAAAATAAACCTCAACTGGCAGAGTCTTTGTGGATCTCTTACTTTTCATTAGAAGCCATGATAAGAAAGAGTTGACATTGGCCCCTCTTGGCAAACTGTGGTGGGCTAATCTTTCCAATTATTGGACAAAGTCATTCTAAGGTACTTGGCAAATAAAAGAGTCTTGTTCTGTTAGGAAAGGGTGTAAATTTAACATCCTTGTGCAAAAGTGTTAATTATTGATGAACTCTTTTCATCTCACATGATGAAAATAACTAGACCCCCCCCCCCCCCCCCTCCTCATTGGAAAGGCCATAAGGCAAAAGAAACCCTATCAGTGTGAGCCGCCAATGGGATCTCCCAGACATCAGCTAAGGGCAAGGCTTCGATGGAAGTGACAGTCCTACTGTGGGAGACAATCATCTGAAGCACCCGTTCGGTTTCAGGAAGTCATTGACTACAGGGAGGGCAATTGCATCTGGCAAGAGGATTGGACAGCATTTGATTCAATTTTAGATGCAATATGGAAGCACCTACTATGTGTCAGCCATACAGAGATGGAATTGTTGCTCACCTGCCCTACATCCTACCTGAGAGAAAGCCAACACAAGTAGATAAGAACACAAAGCAAATGCCATGAAAATACGGGGGGGAATTCTGGGGGAAGTTCTCTTCCTCTTCATTTTTAGTCAAAGGAGCCATTAAGTCTTTTAGAGTCAAATGCTTACCCCTGACTCTTCTGGCATATAGGTATTCTTTGAAAACTCACCAGGGGTTACCTATTCCCACTTTTTCGTCACTTCGAATCCTTGGAAGTTGTGGAATTCTGAGCTTCACAACCATGTCGTTGAATCTCCAAGACGAGATTTATCTTGAAAAGCTCAGTTTCTGCATCGGGGAAAAACTTGTTCAAAGGATTATGCCCTAGATGTAATCCAGGCCATTCGCTTCCTCCCATTTTATTTTGGGTCTGATACCTTTCCCAGGAGCTTGTACACGGAGGTATCAACCCCACGGTTTGGTCACTGAACTCTGTGTCCTTGGTCGGACCATGGGCAATGACAGTTCGGAACGGTGGTTCTCTAACTCTGGCCTCCCAAATGCTGAAAGTGTTTTCATAGTAATAGTAGGATGTGCTTCAATTTTTAATACTAATCCTCTAATCTTTAGGGGATCCTCAATTATTTTTCTTTTTTTTTTTTTTTTTGCTGAGGTAATTGGGGTTAAGGGACTCGTCCAGGGTCACAGAGCCAGGAAGTGTTAACTGAGACCGTATTTGAACTCAGTCCTCCTGACTTCAGGGCTGGTGCTCTCTCCACTGCGTCCCCTAGCTGCCCCGTCCTCAATGATTTTTAGGAGCACAAAGAGCGAGGAGATGACTAGGAGGGGACATAGGAGAACTGGGCACAAGGACAGTACAAGTAGATCTTGACTTGATGTAAGGGGGAAAGCTCAGTGTGTACCAGATGGCCCAAAGTGTGGCCCCAGTGCTCTGTGCCGCACTCTGTAGCTCACATGGACCATGTCCGATCTTAAAGAGTCACCGCCCTCTCTTGCCCACAGTGGTAATTTACTCTGGGACAATATTCCACAAGAGCACAAGTATCGGTTTCCCCAAATAGAGGCAACGAGGTCCTGGGCATTCAGATGAGCACCCACTGACAAACTTGCAGAGGAAAACCTTTATTTCAAGCTGTCACAGGAGGCGACAATTAGCATCTGCATCAGGCTGTCAGCCTCCTCCCAAAGGGACCTAAACAGTGACTCTGGGGCACCGCTTCCTGTGAAGTCCTTCCCTCCCAGGGTCCCATACTTGTGCTGCTGCCACTCCAAGGCTTAGGCCCCATCTGTCCCCAGCTCCGGCCGGTTTCCAAGGACAGACAGTAGGCCGGACAACTGAACAAGAGGTCTGAGCTTCTCTTCTCCATCTACCCTTCCTTCTCTTCCCCCCCCCCCCCCACTCCCCGCCGGTCTGTCTCTGTACTTTTGGTGTCTAGCTGCAGGAGTCCCTGGGGTGTCGACATTCAGGAAATCCCTGTCTCTTGCTCCAAAGTTCAGAAGGGGAGGCGAGGAGGCCAGGAGAGTCTTCTTTTTTATTATAGCTTTTTATTTATAATTTATATGCTTGGGTAATTTTTCAGCATTGACAGTTGCAAATCCTTTTGTTCCAACTTTTCCCCTCCTTCCCCCCATCCCTCCCTCAGATGGCAGGTTGACCAGTACATGTTAAATATATTGAAGTATAAGTTAAACACAATATAAGTATACATGCCCAAACAGTTATTTTGCTGCACAAGAAGAATCAGACTCTGAAATATTGTACAATTAGCTTGTGAAGGAAAACAAAAGTGCAGGGGGACAAACATAGAGGGACTGGGAATTCTATGTAGTGGTTCATAGTCATCACCCAGAGTTCTTTCTCTGGGCGTAGCTGGTTCAGTTCATTCCTGCTCCATTGGAACTGATTTGGTTGATCTCCTTGCTGAGGATGGCCAGGTCTGTCAGAATTGATCCTCATATAGTATTGTTGATGAAGCATGTAATGATCTCCTGGTCCTGCTCATTTCACTCAGCATCAGTTCCTGTGAGTCTTTCTGAAATCTTCCTGCTATGACCCTGGTTTCTGAAGAGGTGCCGATCTGCCCGGGAAGAGGAGTTCCCTGTGCTAACACAATCACAGGAATGGTCCAAAGGAAAACTTGGGGCTGGCCTAGCAGGTCCCCAAGGTCTTGGTCAAGCCATGACTTTGACACATACTGGGTCCTCTTGGGCGGCCTTTGCTGCCTGCAGAGAATACCCTCCAGCTGCAGGTGGCCCTTGGGGCTCTGGGCTGGGCCCTCTGCCCTTCTCCTTCCACACTACTTTCAGTGATGAACTCAGCAGCTCCCAGGTCTAATGACCATCCCATTGTGAGCTCCCTTGCTCAGTATCTCTGCCGACCTCCAATCTCCAACATCCTGAGCCGGATGTCCACTAGACATCTTAAACTCAGTGTGTCCAATACAGACCTTGGTCTCGTTGCTCCTAAAGCCTTCCTATTACCGTAAAGGGTGTCCACACCCTCCCCCACCCTTGGGTTTCCCCCCCAGGAGTCATCCAGGATTCTCCATTGTCTCTCCCTCCCCCCATAGCCAAGCTGCCATCCAGGCCTGAGGACTGCTTCCCCTTCTATCATCTACCCTGCCCCCACTGGCGTAGGCCCTCATCCACTCCCTCCTGGAATGTTGTAATAGCTGTGGGAGGGGGGGTGAGGGGCCTCTCCCCAGTCCTGGCTATCCTCCAACAGCCAGGTCTGAGCAGGTCACCCCCCACCCACTCCAATGGTTCCCTATTGCCTCCCCCACCAAAAACTGTTTTGGCCTTCAGAGCCCTTTCTAGTCCTTACGCCCTCCTCTGCAACATGAACTCTTCAGACGAGGGACACGGCATCCCGGCTGTCCCCCGAACAAGGCAACCCTTCTCTTGGTTGCGGCCGTTCTCTCTGGTTCTCCCTCATTCCTGGAATTCTCTCTGCGTTCCCAGCCTTCCTTCAAGTCCCAACTAAAATCCCAGCGTCTACAAGAAGCCTCTCCCAAGCCCTTAATTCCAGGGCCTGCCCTCTGTTAATTGCTTTCTGTTTATCCGAATAAGGCTTGCTTGTTTATATGTGTTTGCTCGGGACCTAGCCCTTGGGAGCGTCAGTACCTCGAGGCAGGGACCCTTTTGCCTCTATTTGTACTCCCACCATTTAGAACAGTGTAGTCAGTAGGAGCTCACTTGTTGTTTGTCCTTCCTTTTTCAGGGGAGGCCCAGTGACATCACAGGACACGGGAAGAAGCTGGGTTAAAAAAGTTGCACTCGGGTCAGCCTCACTCTCTCCTGGCGCCATTTTTCAGTGACAGGGCCGGGAGGTCTTTCCACACAGGGAGTTTCTCAAGCCAATAATATGACACAATTGCAGAACAACTCCCAGACCCAAGGGGGCTGGACTAAGGTGTCAGCCTTAAGAGCCAAGAACAAAATCCCTTCTCCCCTCTGGCCTCAGTTTCTTCTTCAGTAAAATGAGGGGGCCGGGCTGGAACAACTTTAGGGGCCTTTTTTTTTTTTTTAAACCCTAGGAAAGTCTAGTCCAGCCCCTGTTTACCTGCCGGCCCCGGGCAGCCTCTCCATCAGGAAGGGGTGGGGGGCTGCCCTGGACGCTCCTAGGGGTTGAGACGGGAACCCAGCCCCCCCCTCCCCCCGCCTCTGGGACGGCTGCTCGCCCTGGGCCCCGCGCTTCCGAAGGGGCTCTGCAAAGCCAGGGAAGGAAAGCAGAGGAAATGGAGCAGAGGATGCGGGAGGCCGGTCCGCGCAGGCTAGAGGAAATGAGCGGGGGGCGGGAAGTGACGGCCAGAGAGGTGTGTCCGAGGGGGTGGGCGGGGTGTGCGCGCGGCCCGCCCCAAGGCCCCCCCTCCTGCCCTCCCTCTCCTCCCCGGCGATTGGCCTGCGTCGTTGGGGGCTGGACCGGCTGTCCGCGGGAAGATGGCTACCCTGAGGTGCCTCGGACAGTCACGTGGTCACCGCTGCTCGGCCCCTTCTACTTCTCCTGTCAACCTCGGGGGGGGGGGGGGGCAGTTCCCGATCCCCCGCGTCCCGGGAGCCTCCCGGCTCCCCAGGTCTGCCGGCCGAGCCTCGAGGGCGTCCCTGCCCGGGCTGCGGAAGCTGCAGGCTCCCGGAGCTGGGAGCCGGGGGGAGGAGACCCTCAGCCCCGCCCCAGCCGCCCCTCTGGGCGCTGACCCAGCTCTCTCGAGCCGCCCCACCCCGACTCCGGGACCGGGCTGGCCGGTCCCCCTGGCCTCCGCCCCGGGGCTGGGTGACGGGCGCAAATCCCAAATGGGGGTGAAGCTGAAAGCCGGGGCGCGGGGAGGAGCAGCGGGGACTACGTCAGCGGCCCGGGTTAGAGCAGATCGTGGCGAAGGGAATCCCAGAATGGCCGATTTTAGGAGACCCGGGTCCGAGGGCGGCCCCCGAGCGGAGCGCGGTGACCTCGTTCCAGCGGGCAAAGTTTGCGAAGCGCTCCGCCGCTGACCTCGCCCGAGACCAGGAGCTCCCCGCTCCCCGCCGTCAGCGCGCTCCCGCTGGCCAGGAAACATTCACTGGGTCGGGAGGGTAGGAAAGGTCAGGGGCCGAATGGAAACCCAGCCTTAGTACTCCGGACCGAGCTTGCGCCTCCCACCCGCCTCGCCCCCGCCCCGCCCCCGCCCCGCACTACGGAACGCTTTCTCCCCGGGAGGTCACTTAGCGTCCGGGCGGGGAAGGCACCCGAGGGCCCCAGGCCACCTCTTTTGTTATTATAAAAGCGGGCTTGACCGCCCAGGGAGCACGACATTTGGGCCCCGGGGAGTCTCCTGCCGGGCCACAGAGGAAAGCCTCCGGACTCCGGCCACCCAGAAGTCCCGAAGGAAACGCTAGCGCGTGGCGGGCTCGGGCGTCCGCAATCGGTCTCCAGCTCCTGCCTGTTGCCGGACTCCAGAACGTCCACTTAGTTGGTGGGAGGGCCACAAGCATTTATTAAGTGCCTACTGTATGCCGGGCCCAGCGCTAAGCCCCGACCTCCGCGCTTGCCGATCCGCTGTCATTCCCTCAGAAGCTAAATAAGCACCCGGTGAATCACCCACTGGCCCCAGCCCGACCCAAGCGGGAGCCTCTTTGCCAGCCTTAAAGCGCTAAACAGACACTAGCTGTGGCGCGCAGGAAGCCCAAGATAATGGCGGCTTAGGGCTGAATCGGGTCCTAGAGCTCACTGGCCGTCTGACCTTGGGCAAGTAATTTCCCGAACTTGGATTGCTCGTTTCCTCTTTCCTGGGGCCGACTAGTTTGCATTCGTCCTTTCCTTCACTAATGTTCCTAAAGCACCCGCGGCGTTCCCAAGCAGAGCACGCCCTCATGGGAATTATAGCTGAGGTTTCGCCCTCGGGACCGAGCTGCAATTTCCCGAGTCATTCTGGAGAAGCGCGAGCCCCTGAGTTCAAAGGTCAGAGTTCGTGCCCCACTTCAATAAAGCGGGGAGAGGAGGGGGGGGGGGTCCCATCAGCACCCTCGCCGCACATTTTAGGGAAGAAATTATTCCAATTAATTTAGACGCCAGGCCTGGGGAGTGGCACTGGGTGGGGGGAATCAGGGGAGATTCACCGAGAGATTACTTTGGAGAAGAGCCTAAAAGCAACCTGGGGGATCTGGATGGCTTCCAGAGCGCTCCCTCCGGCCCCTGCCTTTTCACGCTTTCTTGGCCTTCAATGCCCAGCTCGGGAATCCCCTCCACCGCGACGTCTTCCCTCAAGATTTCAGCTATAGTTTGCTAGGGCACCGGGACGGATCCTCTCTACTCTCATCCAACCCTCTCTTTCCTCGACAGGTCAGAACTCCCGTCAATCAGGTGGGCCAAAAAGCGCCTAGCAGGCGCCGGAGGCCGACCTAGAATCTAAGTGCCTTGAGGGCAGGGCCCGAGTCGTTTCCGTTCGGGTCCCGGGGTCGGGGTCCGGAGCCCGCAATCCGGTGGGACTTGAATTCCAAGGTCTAGCGTGCCCCCAGACTTCGCCCACCCCTCCCGCCCTTGCAGAGCAGCCCCCGCACCCTGTGACGGCGCGGGCTGGGACCTCCGGGCTGAACCCGGGGCCGCGACTCCCCCTCCCGCCCCCGGCAGGTTTCCTCCACCCTCCCTCTGGCCGTAGCGAAAACCTGGAGAGCCCCGATCCGCCCGGTGAGCCTGAGCCTGAGCCTCGGCTGGGCTCTGGCGGGGCGGCGGCACTGGGCATGCTCAGCTCTGGCAAGGCTTGGGCTGCGAGTCGGAAGCTTTCGCACTACCGAGGCAGCAGCCGGAGGAGGGGGAGGGAGGCGGTGGGAGAAGGAGGCGGTGGGGGAGGAGGAGAAGGAGAAGGAGAAGGGGAGGCAGGGACTGGAAGGTTTCCCCCCCGCCAGCAAGAAGGGTAGGAGCTGGAGGAAGAGGAGGAGGAGGAGGAGGAGGAAGAGGAGGAGGAGGGGGTGGAAGAAGCCGGGAACTGGAGGACGCCGAGGAGGTCCGGGAGGTCGGAGCCGCGCCGGACTCGGAGGGCTGCGGGCTTACCGGATTCAGGTCCCCGGCTGCGCCCCGCACTCCGCCAGCGGAAGGCGGCCAGAGCCAGCGCCTGTCCCCAGTTCGGTGAGTCCTGGGCTGCTGGGAAAGAACTCGCTACTTTGTAACGGGAGGGCGGGGGGGGGGGGGGGGGGACGGGAGGATACACTGTAGCAGCTCCGGCCAGACGGCCGGGCACGGGGCTGGCGGGCGTTCCGCCCCGGCCGCCGAAGGGGCAGAGGGGGGCCCCCGGGCTTGGCCACACGCCTCCCTCGCCGCCGATCACGCTCGGAGCCTCGCCGGGGAGGGGGGCTGGGATCCCCAAACTGGGGCATGGGGGTGGGGTTGGCCAACGGGCGTCTGGCTCGCCGAGTCCGGTCCCCGGAGGGTGTTGAGGGCGGGGAGAAGGCTGAGGGAGGCTCGCGAGTGGACACCTTTGGGGAGGTGATGCGTGCCGGAGGAGCTGGGCGAGCGTGAGACAGCTCTGCTTGGCGGGGGTGGGGGTGGGGGGCAGAAGTGTGGAGTGTGGCGGGGAGGGGGGAAGGGGGCGGGCGTTTTTAAGGAGATCCAGCCCGTACCCTCGCGGGGTTCTCAGTCGCTCCGAGCTCCGTGACCCCGAAAGATAAAACCCCGAGCTTCTCGACTCCGGGGTGTGGAGAGGCGCTAGCCCCTGGCCCGTCTGACGCCCCCTGGAGCACGTTTTCACTCGGTCAATCCCGGGGCAGCCCGGGCCGGGGAGGGGGGCGTCCCGCCGCCCCTCCCCCCTCGCCATAACAGGTGGGGCGGGAGCGGGGGAGGGAGGAAGCTGTGCTCCGCTTCTCCCTACCCCACACACACACCCCCGGCCTCGGAGGCGGCTCCTGGCCGGCTTGGCTGCACGCTTGAGGGGAGGGGTGGGTGGCGATACGGAGAGAAGGCCTAGCCGGACCAGGGAGGATCCCGGGGCTTTGGCTCCCTTCCTCCCGGCTCTGGGAGTCCCTCAGCCGGGCCTGGCCGCAGCGGCCGCCCCGAGGTCCTCGGTTGCCATCTCGGCCCCCTGCCGCCGCCGCCGCCGCCGCCGCCTCCCGCCCGCCGTGGGGAGGATCCGCTCGGCGGGGCAGGGCTTCTTGGCAAGGGCAGCGCCCCGGGGCCAGCCCGCCCCTTCGACCTCCCCGCCTCCTGCAGCCCCAGCTCGGCTCGAGGCTGGCGTTAGTGAGGTGGGTTTGGGGGTACTCGGCGCCAGGGGCCGGGAGCTGATAGGCTTCCCCACCCGCCTCGGTCTGACGCGGCTTAACCCCTTCCTCCTCACAGCCTTCCCCCAGCTGCCAAATCCTGCCGAGGGCTGGGGAGGAGCAGGGGAAGCCGGGGAGGCGGCCAAGTGGGGGCCAGATGTTGGCGGGGCGCTGGCAGGAGCCTCGGGAGGCCCGGCCCCTGGCCCGGAGGGAGCCCCGGGAGGGCGGGCGCACGGGAGGCTGCGGCCGGCCTCGAGGCCTGCCCCCGGCTTGTGCCGCCGCGGGCAGCTGGGCGGCCTCCCTTGGCCTGCGCTCGGGCCAGCATGGGCTCCCTTCGCCGCTTGGGGTGGAAGGGGCCGGTGCTTGGCCAGGCGTGGGCCCTCCTGGAACGCTTCGTGCCCAGCCCCAGGCTGGCCTGCCAGTGGGGAACAACGTCAAGGAGGGAGAAGGGAGCCCTGGGAGCTTGGCAGGAGCAGCTTTTCTTTCCCCTTTCCTCCTCCCCCTCCTCCCCCTCCACTTTTTCTCTTTGCAAACTGGTAAATGTGGGCCCGGATCAGGAAGCCAGGTTATTAGACTTCCCAGGCTGGTGGGGGCGGGGGGAGGGGATAGGTCCCTGCTGTCTGGTCAGTCCTTGGATGGGAGCGAGCCAAGGAAAGCCCAGAGATGTTGGTGATTCAGCAGGTGGCAACCTTCCAGCACCGAGACTGCTGCCTCCCTTTGCCTACTGTGGTGTGGCGTGGTGCGGCGTGGGGATGCCGCCCCAAAGGTAGTCCCAGCAGGTTTTTATCAGCACTCCCAGAGCCCTTTGCCTTAAATCAAAGCAGTCAATGGGGGGTGGGGGCCACCCACCCCTCCCCTCAAAGCTAGAAGGGATCTTAGAGGTCATCCGGGCCACTGCCTCCTTCTTCTACAGAGGGGAAACTGAGGCCAGGTGCTTTTAAAGGACCATAGAATTAGAGCTAGAAAGGGGACCCTAGGGTTTACAGATAGTACAAGGCCTCTTGCTGGGCAGGAAACTGAGACTCGCATCATAGCTTCAGAACAGGAAGGAACCTCGGAGATCACCCAGGCCAATCACTTCCTTCTAGACTCACCTTCTTCCAGGGCCCTTTCCTGGTTGCCCCCTCCCTGCCAGCTTTTCACCGAAGCTTGCCTCCTGTTTTCCTCATTGGATGTACATAGTCGTTTTCTTCCTTTCTTCATAGGATCCATCTCTAGTGCTTAGCACAGTGCCTGGCACACAGTAAGTGCTTAATAAATCCCTATTGTCTGCCTGGATGACTTCCTTCTAGAGATGAGGAGGCAAGGACATGGAGTAGCAGTTAAACTTGAACCCGGGTCCTGTGTCTTCCAGGACATGGCCTTTCAGCTTCATTCACTTCTTTCCTTCCCACCTCTCCTTCAGCATCTTCATTGTCTTTTCCTACCTGGCCACCATGTTTCTGGGCCCATCTCTTGCTTTGAGAAGGCAGGACCTCCCTATGGAAGAAAGCAAGGTTGACTTGCTCTGTCTTTGCTTCTGTGCTTTTGATTTGGGACGGGGTGAGGAAAGATTCCAAATCGTCCCTTTTTAGGCCATGTGCCGATTGTCAGATGCAGCATTTAATTGGTGTCACGGTGGGTAAGGTTTGAGGCCTGGAGGCCATCTTCCTGAGTTCAAGAATGATCAGATACTTTGGAGCTGTGTGACCCTGAGCTAGTCACTTACCCTGTTTACCTCAGTTTCCTGATCTGCAAAATGAGCTGGAGAAGAATGTGGGAAAGCACTCCAGCCTTTTTTGCTGAGGAAAAGCTCAAATGGGGTCATGAAAAATTGAACTTGACCTAAGAACAATTGTGTTATAAATTGCATAACCCACCAGGCCCTGCCTTCAGAGAGCTTACAGTCCATTGCTCTGATTCCTTCTTCTCTCTGTCAGGGTTTCTTAAGACTTTTTCCACTCTCACCCCCTTTTTGCATGAGAAATTTGGATGTGACCCCCAGGTACATAGGGATGTCCAATAGGTATATAAGTTTATTGATAATAAATCACAAAGAAATTTATTTTAAGGCAGTTCTTTGGCATATATTTAATTCTATCATTTATTAAAGAGGAAAGCAAATTTGTGTGTTAAATACTAAATGCACGTGTTTATTTTTGCCCAAAGAATTAAATCTGGGCAGAACATCTGATACCTTTTACTGTTGCCAAAGTTTTTGAGGTTGAGTTACTTGACCCCCATCTGGGGTCGAGACCTACAGTTTAAGAAGCGTTGCTCTATACCGTTTCCCTTGGTGATCCCCTCGGCTCCCATGGATTTAATGACCTTGTGCAATGGTGATTCTCGGATCTGCCCGGCCTGCCCCAGTCTCTGTGCTGACTTCTAATCTACTGCCTTTCGGACATCTTAAACTGGATGTCCAGTAGGTAGCTTTCTCCTTGACCTCCCCCTCTACTTTCCCTGTTACTGTCAGTCCCACAGCTTACGAACTCCTCACTCTCCTCCTCCTTCCCCACAGGTAACCTGTTGCCAAGGCCTGTGGATTTCCCCTTTGCCCTGTCTCTCCACTGTGCCCCCTTCTCTCCTCTGTCACTCTGGTGCAGACTAAACTCCGATCGTCCCATGCTTGGACTGTTGGGACTAGCTGCCTCAAATCACCTCTACTCCAGTCTGTCCTCCATTCAGCCACCAAACTCATTAACTTTTGATTTCTTTTGAATTTTTTAGAGCTTTTTTATTTGCAAAACACATGCGTATGTTTTCAACATTCACTTTTTAAAAAAATTATAGCTTTTTATTTACAAGTTATATGCATGGGGAATTTTACAGCATTGTACAGCATTTAGAGCGTTGACAATTGCCAAACCTTCCCCGCCCGCTCCCCTAGATGGCCGGTTGACCAATACATGTTAAATATGTTAAAGTATAAATTAAATACAAAATAAGTATATCAACATTCACTTTTGCAAGACCTTGTGTTCCAAATTATTTTCTCCTCCCTTCCCCCCACTACCTCCCCTAGATGGCAAGTAATCCAATATATGTTAAACACGTGCAGTTCTTCTATACATATTTCCACAATTATTGTGCTGCACACGAAAAATCAGGTCAAAGAGAAGAAAATGAGAAAGAAAACAAAAGGCAAGAAAACAGTCACAAAAAGGTGGAAATGCTCTGTTGGGATCCACTCAGTCCCATAGTCCTCTCTGGGTGCAGATGGCTCTCTCCATCACATATCATTGGAACTGGCCTGAATCACCCTCGCTTTTGAAAAGAGACACATCAGAATTGACCCTTGTATGTCAATTCTGGTTCCGCTCACTTCCCTCCGCATCAGTTCCTGCAAGTCTCTCCGGGCCTCTCTGTGATCCTCCTGCCGATTGTTTCTTATGGAACAATAATATTCCATTACATTCATATAACTTATTCATAACGATCATTTACTCAGCCATTTCCCAACTGATGGGCATCCACTCACAAACTGATTTTCTTAAAGAGCAGATCAGAGCACGTTACACTTTTCCTCCTTAAACTCCAGTGACTCCCTATTACCTCCAATACAATGCCCCCTTTCAAAAGCCTCTGATGATCCAGCCTCCTCCTACCTTCTCAGCCTTTTTCTTTCTATCTAACAAGTCTAGTGACCTGACAATCGAACCTCTCCATCTTAACTCCAGCCATCTTCTCTGGCTGTCCCATATGCTTTTCCTCCTCAACCCTCCCCCTCCCCCGCCGCCTTCCTTCAATTCCTACAGGAAGCCTTTCCTCTGTTACTTTTTTCCTGTTTATCTTATTTAGAGCTTGCTTGCTGTATGTTTATTTGCATATCATCTCCTCTTAGATTGTCAGCTCCTCCAGTGCAGGGCCTGTCTTGGCTCTTTCTGTGTCCCCACATTTAGCACAGTACTTGGCCCTAGGGGGTGCTTCATGAATATTGATTGATTGAGCTGTTTTAAAATTGTAGCATAACTGTTTGGCTTAGTTAAAATTGTAGCTTGTATTTATAGTAAGTGCCGGAGGCTGCGCAAAGGCCTTTACAAATATCATCTCCATTTGAGCCTTACAACAATCCAATAATAGCACCTATTATTATTATCATTATTGCTCTTTTTATTATCCTATTATTATTTCCCCGATTTTACAGATGAGGAAACCGAGGCAGACAGGTTATATATGACTATATGGCTATATATGCAGTTAGTAAATATCTGAGCTGTTTTGGAACTTGGGTCTTTTCACTCCAGGCCCAGCAATCTTTATTGTACCACCTGCTTTTTACTTCCAGATAACAGTGTTCAATTTAATGCTATTTCTTCCTCACTGAAGAGGGAGGGATTGTCCCACATGAATATCGTAGCTCTCCTCATCTTCTCAAGGTTCCTGTCCACACCTTGCCTAGCATTCCCCCAGGACTGCTCACTAGCACGGTGTAACTCTGGGCAATTTACTTCACCTGTCTCAGTTTCCTCATCTGTAAAATGGGAACACACTGGAGAATGAAACGGTCAACCACTCCGGCATCTTTGCCAGGGAAATCCCAAATGAGGTCACAAAGGGTCGGACGGGACTGAGCCACGAGGCTGTTGGGAAGATAGAGTGACATTATTTATGTATGGCTCTTGCAAGCCTTAGACTTCTGTGTGAGTTCGCGGTTATTCTTGTTGTCAAAAATTTAAAGCTGGAAGGGATCTCATTTTACAGATGAGAAAACTGAGGCCTTGGGAACGTGGTAACTAGCCTGGGATCTCATGGGGCGTAGGCTGAGCCAGAGTTCAGACCAGGGCTTTGGCTTCAAATCCGTTATTTTCTCACTATCCTCCACCTTCTCCCATAGGTTAGAAATAGGCTCAGTCAGAGTCATCAGAACTCCTTCCAGATGAGGGCTGTTTATTCTTTGTGTTTGTATCGCCGGTGTCCAGCATAGCGTCGGCTAAATCAGAGGTGTTTAATAATTGTTTGCTGGTCGGTTAAAGGAGGAAAGAGATGTTTTGGGAAGGTCTGGCCCTGGACTTGCGCGGGTGACCCAGATCGGTGACCCTTGGGCTTTGGGATCACTGAGAGATGGAAGGACTTGGCCAGGGTCATGTGACAAGCTGGACTCTTGACACACATCAGGCCAGTTTCTATCACATCAGTTCTTTACCAGGGGTCCGTGAGCTTGTAAAAACATTTTGGCAGCCATATTTCAATACGAGTTTCCTCGGTCATCCCACGCATTTTATTTTGTGCATTTAAAAATGGGATTCTGAGAAGGGGATACATAGACTTGACACGCTGACTCCCAGAAGGGTCATGACCTCTTACCCAAAAAGTTAGGAACTCCGGCAGTCTCCCATGGTATTGCCTCTTAGACAAAATATCTTTAAAAAAGTTTTCAAACAATAGCGAGTCACTTGATTCTATTTACCTCAGTTTCCTTATCTGTAAAATGAGCGAGAGAAGGAAATGATGAACTACTTTAGTATCTTTATTAAGAAAACCCCAAATGGGGTCATGAACAGCATTGTGGGAAACAAGGAATTCTGGGCTTTTGGATTCCCTGGATGGCAGGCCTGTGATTATACCTGTTTGCATCCTTCATGCCTAGCACATAGTAGGGCTTAGGGATTTAATCAGTACTTGTTCAGTTGGATCGGATTAGATAAAGTAATGAACCCGCAGGGAGTAGGCGCTGCTGCAGGTGAGGGCTCTGGCGATCATGGAGAGAGAGCCTGTGGTCCCTGCAAATCTTGGGGCTTATGTGGGCAAGGTGGATAGACTGATGGTTTGGTCTGGGAAATGATTCTTCCCTTTTTGCAAACTGTGTCCCATAGTCATCAGGATATCATCGTTTTATAATTCTAGCCCTTCCCTTGTGCGAGGGTATGTGTCTGTGTCTGTGTCTATGTCTATGTCTATATCTGTATATGTATCTGTGTCTGTGTCTATGCCTATATCTGTGCTTATGTCTATGTCTAAGCACCTGATTGCTCTCCTAGTAAGTTGAGGGAAGGTAGGAAAAGCAGAATTCACTCTCCAGGTAGGTCGGGAGCTAGTATTGGGCTTCCTGGGGGTTGACCCTTCAGTAGAAACTCCTCCGTTAGCTGGCATTTTGTGTGCCAGATCTGGGGAAACTTCTTATCTCTTGGGGAAAGTGACTTTCAATGGGCTCCAATTGGAAAAATTCACTCACCCCATAGCATTCTGGTACCATCTCCGCTGGACTTGGCCCATTGAGGAAGTCTGGCTGTGGGTACCCCCAACCCCTTGTTTTCTAGGGGAGGACAGAGGGGCACTGGAGAGATACAGAGTCTTAGAGTCAGGAGACCGCTAGATTTGATACTTGGTGGGTATTTTTCAGTGTTCCTTGTTTCAGTTTCCCTGTCTATAAAATAGGGATAAGACTCATCCTCCCTCCTTCATAGATAACACATATGTATCAAGAGATAGTATCTATGAAGTGCTTTGCAAACTTCAGAAGGCTCTAACAAGGACTGCAGTAATTATTTTAATTGAGGGACAGCCTCACTTAAATAATTAATAGATACTTGCCCCATTCCCCTTCCCCTCCCTTTAACTGAGAACCTCAGGATTACCCTCTGCTCATTACTCTTACTCCTTCACCCCCCATATCCAATCTACTGCTAGATTTTGAGGCTACTTTCTCATCAGTTACATATTTCAGGTCTTAATTCACTCCCTCTTAAGTTTCCATTCCAAGAATCCCCTCAAGTCTCCCCTTCTGTAAAGAAGCTTTTTCCAGTCCTTCCTCCGAGGGCCTTCCCATCTCACATTCCCTTCTGTTTCCTCAGTAGAAATCTTGTATGTTCCTAACCCTTTGCGGCTGTCTCTATCGGCAGCTTAGCTCCCGGAGGGCAAGAATCATGGCGGTTGTGTGACTCTGGCAAGTCTCATTGCCCCCAGACCAGCAGCTGAATATCTAGAGGGAGTTTCCTCCCTGAGAGTTCTCCACAACAGTAATATCCCAGGCCAGTCCAATTCCAGGAATTATTAATAAAATATTTAGAAATATTGACATGGAAATGAAGACAAGTTATCCACTAAGCAAGATTTGTAATTATTGATAGACTAGGTAAATATATTCAAAAGTTTGTTGGCTTTGAGACAGAGACGGCTGGGTTGCCTAGTGGATAGAGCACTGGGGCCTGATGTCAAGAAGAGCCAAGTTCAGATTTCCTCTCAGATGGTTAATTGTGTGACCCAGGGCAACTTCGTTAACCTCAGTTTCCTCATCTATACAATGGGGCTAACAACAGCTTTTGCTTTCCTGGTTGTTGTGAGGATCAAATGAGATAAGATTTGTAGAGCACTCAGCCAATCTATTTAGCATTTGTTCTTGTCCCTTATATTCTGTTTTCTTCCCCATTTCCTTCCTCCCCCTGCCCCATTCTAGAATCTCCGAGATTAGAAGGACCTTAGAGGTGATTTTTATTTTTATTTTTAATTTTTTTAATTAAAATTTGTTCTTTTTATTTTCAAAACACATGCATCGTTTTCAGCACTCACCCTTGCAAACCACTCCTTCCCTCCCCCAACTCTCTCCCTCAGACTGCGAGTAATCCGGTATATGTTAAACACGTGTGGTTCTTCTATACGGATTTCCACACTTATCGTGGTACCCGAGAAAGATGATTTTTATTTTTAAGGGGATTGTTTGTGGCGGGACTGGGAAGCCTTAAGTTCTTCCCAATTCGTGAATCTGTGGTGCTGATTTTCTGTCTCAGCTTGGGACCTCCCCCTGCTACGATCCCTTCCCCTTCCCAGCTCCTCTCACATTACCGGATTCTCGGTGAGGAAAGTTAGGGTCTTGACATCTACATGGCACGTGTGCTTTCTCAGTCAGTCAGTCGGTACTGGAGGTACCAAAAAAAGCAGAAAATCCCAGGGTCTTGCTCTCAGGGAGCTGAGCTGCCGATAAGAGACAGCCACAAAGGGCTAGGAACATACAAGATTTCTACCGAGGAAACAGAAGGGAATGTGAGCTGGGAAGGCCCTCGGAGGAAGGACTGGAAAAAGTTCCTTTCAGAAGGGGGAACTTGAGGGGCTTCTTTTTTTTTTTTTTTTTCTGAAGCAATTGGGGTTAAGTGATCTGCCCAGGGTCACACAGCTAGGAAGTGTTAAGTGTCCAACACCAGATTTGAACTCGGGTCCTCCTGACTTCAGGGCTCTATCTACTGAGGGCATTGTCACCCAAATGCCTCAGGTTTAAGGTTCTTTCTAGCCTAGAATTTCTGATCCTGGGCTCTCCAGTGTCTCCATGTGTCTTTACACACGGCAAGTGTTTAATAAGTGTGTGTTGGATTGCATCAACGGTCTTCTCTGGGTATGGGGGTGCCCTTCCTTCTTTTTTGGGGAGGTTGCTCAGTAGGTAGCTCCTCTCAGGAGACTTTCAAGTCATGCTTCAGCTTTTCCGGTAAGAGCCAGCCTCGAGTACCTTGGGGGCCTGTGACCCAGGCCGGCTGCTGGTTGGAGGATGACCCCAGTGTCCAGGTCTCCTTCCGGGGGGGGCGGGGAAGGGACAGTCAGAATTCTTCACTCCCCGCCCCTTCCACCCGGGTTGCCGAGAACCGAGAAAGTCTCCATGGTTATCAAGGTTGAAGGGAAGGGTGGACCTGGGCTGGGGTCAAGGCCAGCTGGGCCGGTGGTGCCCAGGGTCAAACCTAGGCAAACTTTGGTGCTGGCTGCCTCCTGAACATCAGGGTGGGGGAAGGGACGGACTATGGTCATGGCTCCAGAGGGGTGGATGTGGTCGTGGCTCCGGGGACGTTTTGCCTGGTGAGAAGCTTATTTGGTGGCTGGCGTTCGGCACGGTGAGAGCAAAGTGCCCTTCTCCTGGTCCCCACTCCCTTAAAAATCTCATTTTGCTCCTGCTTGTGAGGGACAGTATCTACTAGTGTCAAGAGCTCCATTTTACAGATGGGGAAACTGAGGCTACGATACGGGACTGCTTTGCCCAGAGTTTCCCAAAAGTCACGGTTGGATTCGGGGGCCAAGGCAATAAGTGGGGAGAGGGGGCGGTGAGGGAGGAGAGGATGGGGACGGCCTTGAAGCCTGGGGCTCTGGGCCAGTCCCCGCACATAGTAGGTGCCTGTTGACTGTTTAATGAGCAGTGGTGGGTCCTGGGACCCCAAGGAAGGAGGCCGTTTCTGCCTCCAGGAGCTGCTGTTCCGTGGGGTACAGAATGTTCCCAGATAAGGAAGCACAAGGTATTTGAGGGGTTGGGGAAGAGAGGGAGTAGCAAGGAAGGTAAGAACTGTTGGGGGAGGGGTCCTGAGGGGGGAGGGGAAGGGGGCTGTGGCGGAACCAGGGGCTGTGTCCCAATCAGTGGAGGGAGTCCCTGTTCCTGGAGTTCCCAGCCTGAGGAAAGGAGCGGTCCAACTGGAAATAGCCAAGTGTGGGTGTTTGAGGGGGGGAGGGGCCACCAGGTAGAGCCGGACCCCCGACCAGATCCCAGGGTGGAACTTGCTGGGGGCACAGGGCTCGGCCTGGGCCTTGCGGGGGAGGGGGATCAGACACTGGGCTGGTGGGACACGGAGACGCCAAAGGGCCCCTGCAATTGTTTCCGGAGGCCAAGGTGTGGCCAGGTTGTTGATCCCGAGCCAGACCTTCTGGGGCGCTCGTCGCCTCTCTGAAGAAGGGAGGGGGGAAGGGCTGCCAGTCATGCCAGAAGAAAATATCTTAGCCTTTCTGAGTGTCCCCATCCTCCCTCCATCCCCCTCCATCCTCCCCCATCTTCTGGAAGAGGAAGGGACTTTGTGGCCCGAAGTTGGGGGGTCAGGAACAAGAGGTCCCCACAACCGGGCGGGGCAGGCCTGGGGAGAAGGGGGTCCCTGACCAGAGGCCGGGCCGCCTGAGGAGCTTGCAGTTTGGCCAGAGGCCCGAAAGATGGGTGGGTGGGTCAGTGGTACAAGTTAGCGTCTTACTATTATTAATCTCCACTGTATACTTGGCTCTCTATTGTGCTTCAGACCAACAGGTGGTTAGTGAGCGCCTCCTGGGGACGGGGTCACCAGGAGTCACAGCCGAGCTTACCTTTGGCCTTTAGGGGTTCTGCAGGGTCTGAGTGGGCAGCCAGCCTTGGCGACCTTCAGGGTCGCAGCATCGTACATTGGGGCCTCAGAGGAGCCTTAGAAACCACGAGATCCAGCCTCCATTTATGAGAATGTGGAGGCTTCCCCTCGAGGCAGGTTCCCAACTCCTTCCACAAACCTGTCTCGTGGCTTGGTGGGCAGCCTCCTCCCTGCTCGCGCCCTTTGGCACCTCAGAGAGGGCTCCCTGTGGCCCCCGGCCCTTCCGGCCCCTCCCCGGGCGGCGGCTGGGGGCACGAGAATGTCCCCAGGGCCGCCCGCTGCGCCCATTCCCTGCCTGGTGGGCTGCACTCAGCCCCGGACTGCTCAGAGACCTCGGAACCTGTGAAAGAAGCCACGTGCTCCCGGCTCTGTAGGGCAGCGGCTGAGGAATCTCCAGCGGGGGGGGGGGGGGGGGGGGGGGGGGGGGGGGCTCGGGGGCGCCTTCTGGGCCTTGGCTGCCACAGCTAAGTGGAGGTGATGTCACCCCGACCTTGGCAGCCGGACCCCGCCGGCCGGCAGCCTGGTAAATGCAGTGCCGATGCCCGGAGTCCGTGGGCCTGGACTCCGATCTGGCCTTGTTATCTCCTGGCTGTGGGATCCCGAACTGTCCGCCTCAGTTTCCTCATCTGTAAAATGGGGGTAATAATAGCAGCTACCTCTCGGGATTTCTGTAAAGGTCAAACGTGATACAATTCACAAAAAAGCTCTGTGCCGTGATCATTAACGTCATCGTAATTCTTGTCATTGCTCGGGCCCCAGCTCCCCGCCTTTCCCTCGGACCTTGTGCTGATACAGGCCGGCCTCCAGGGTCCCCTCCCACGTTGCTTCTGGGAACGTGTGTTGGGAGGGTTTTCTTGGGGGCAGCCAGAGCTTCCTCTTGTCTTATTGATCCCTTCCTGGGAATATTTCCGGCCAGAGAAAGTACGCGATGGTGTCCGGCCTTGGGTCAGGCTCGGGGATCCCAGCTCGTGGGCCCGGGAGGGACCCCAGGATCATCAGCCCAGAAGGAGGCCCCCGTTTGGCGAGGTCGTCTGCGGTGGGAAATGTCCTGGACTAATTTGTCTGGAGAGTCAGAGAGCGCTTGGCTCCCTGCTCTTTTTCTAAGTGGGATTCTGGGTGCGGTATCCCCTGAAACCAGTTAGGGACAGTTTTATAGGCTTGGGGGCCGTCCAAACCCTAAGTAACATGGAGTTGTGAAGCCTTCGGCGTGGAGCTGAGAAAGGACCGCTCACGGCACCTCCCTTTTGCCTCAGTTTCTTCACGTGGAAAGGGAAAGGGCCGGCCGGTTTCTGAGGTGTCAGATTGAGGGTCGGTCCTGGAGCTGGAGCAAAGGTGGCCAGGACAGGGCGGGGAGCCGACATCAGAGACCCCACCTCCATTAGTGACGGGCCACGTCTCCCACAACCGATCAGCATCCCCGGTGTTGTCAGAAGGGGCGGCCTCACCCTCCCTAAATGCTGGGGACCACAGGCCACCACTCCCCACCCAGTCGTTTCTCTTGCTGGTGTAAGCCCTTTGAGGGCAGGAACTCTCTCTGGGCTTGCTTTCTTTAAACCCATCATGTGTTGATTTGGCCTTGACCTTGATCTTGGTCTTGACCTTGATCCAGCCCTGGGTTGGATTCTAGGCTTACAGAGACAGAAGGAGAGATTGTGCTCCCTGGGAGCCTTGGGGAGTGGCCGGACACAGTTCTTTGGTGATTTGAGGTGGGAAAACTGTAAAGCTTTAAATGGTGGGAAAAGCTCCCAGAAGCGGCCCTGGGGAAGGAGAGCTTTTCCTGGAGTGCGGCTTTGAGCCCCAAACTGAGGAATTCACATCCTGTCCTAGAGGCAATAGGGAGCAATGGAAAGTTCTTGAGGAGGTGAGCCACGCAGTCGGTGCTTTGTTTGGGACTTACTTCCGTAGCTGAACTGCAGATGGGACTGGGGTGGGCCAGGCTGCTGCGGGAGCCCAGGGGAAAGGTAGCAGAGTCTGCGGCAGGAAGCTGGGGGTGGGTCGGGAGAAGGGGAGGGTGTGAGAAAGTCCACAAGCTTGGATGGGGAGCTGGGAGGTGGGAGGGCTTGGGCAGATGTGGCGCGGGTGCAGACCATGGTTCACATCCCGCGTCTGCCTCCCGGGGTGACCCGGTCATTGCCTTCCCTCAGTCTCATCTGTCAGCGGACGACCTTCGGGGCTCCCTTCAACTCCGTCCCGGGGCCAAGGACCCCAAAGATAACCCTTGTTATAGGGAGGGTGAAGATGCTCTGGGTGGCATTGCCCAGGGGCAAAGTGGATGGTTCTGGGAGAGGACTATGGGAATCCCCAAGGCTGCTGGGGGCCGGGCTGGGCCTGTGGCAGTGCCCCTGGGGGAGGATTATGGGAGTCCCCGAGGCTGCTGGGCCAGGGCTGGCCCTGTAGCAGTGCCCCTGGGGGAGGATTATGGGAGTCCCCGAGGCTGCTGGGCCAGAGCCGCCTGGAAAGTGAGGGGCCGGTGGGGCCAGGGCTGTCTGCCTGTCAGAGGCGCTGCATTGATGAAATCCTGCTGCGTCCGAGTATTTATAGGATTTTCACTATTTATAGCAGGAGCGTTTTACATCTGGACCTAAAACTAGCAGCGGGGGCAGGGCTGGGCTATTAATAATGGAGCAGAGGCCAGAAATAACGTGTCCGAGGCCTTCCCAGCTCTCTCTCTCTCCTGGTTCCCGAGGAGGCCCCGGGGGGGGGACGGAAGCTGGGATCAGAAGGGACTTGGAGGAACCGGGGCTCGAGCCCCCCTGAATTCTGCTCCTACTTGTTCTTTTCCTCAATCCAACGACCAGAGAGTCAGAGCCTGAGAGCCGGGGGAGACCTACGACTCTAGGCTGGGTCTGCTTTTTTACAGATGAGGAAACTGAGTCCCAAAGCCTCGAATGTTACCCTGAGGAGGTCAGAGGCTCACGGATCTGACCTGGAAGGGGGCCCGGAGGCTGCTGGGAAGGCCCCTCATCCGATAGGCCCCCATTCTAAGGAGGGAGAAAGGCCAAGGGCTCTGAAAGGCCCATGGGGTGTGGGTGGAGCATGTTTCTGAGGGGAAATTGGAGGGAGGGAGAGATTCTGAAGTTGTTGCTGGGCTGGGGAAGGGGAGAGGCCGGAAGAGGGGCGCTGCGTGAAGGTTCCAGTTAGATCTGGGTTCAAGTCCTAACTTCCCAGTTTCTAAACCATGTGATCTTGGGCAAGACACCCTTTGGGGCACTGGGGGATGCCCTTGGTTTCCTCATCAGTAAGGTGATGGAGCTGGCAGAGCAGGGGGGTGGGAGGGGTGCCTAGAACACCAGGCTGTGTGACTCTGGCCAAGTCACTTCACTCTGCCTCAGTTTCTTCATCTGTAAATGAACTGGGGAAGGAAAGGGCAAAATCCCTTTTGTGGTCAAGAAAGCTCCCAACAATCACAGAGGCGGGCATAACTGAATCAAGTGAACCACAGCAATTAATTATTTAAGTCGGAAGGGAGAGAAGCAGCCGCAAAGGCCCAAAATGGGATTGGGCGAGACTCCCTCCTGGGCCCCTTTTGGTGAGCCACGGGGAGAGCCGGGAGTGGAACCTGGCCCTTTGAATCCGAAGGCAGCCCCTCGCCCAGAGCCCGGGCTTCTCCTCCGTTTGCCTGTAGTCTCCTGGGGGGGAGGGGGTCCCCGAAAGACCCCCAGCCAGTTTTTGAACTGTTTTATTTCCTTTCCTCGTTCCTGCGGCCCGGAGTGGCAAGTGCTCAGGGCATGCGGGGCAGGAGTAACTGAGATGGGAAAGAAGCGGCAACAGCAGCTCTCCCTGAGCTGGTGAAAAATCGGGCGGCGTTGTGTGCGCAGTGCTGGCACACAGTAGGTGCTTCATCTGTGCTTATCCCCTCATCCTCCCTTCCCATTCCCTTCCTTTCCTCGGAGAGCCTGCCTCGGGTGGACTCCCATAAGCAACCACTTCTCTGACCCTCAGTTTCTTCCTCTGTAAGGTGGGGAGAGTGCCATGTGGTACCCACAGCACAAGTGCCTCATGTTGTCCAGGAGAGGGACGGCCGGGCCCGGGATGGAGACGCTGCTGCTCCGAGGGCAAAGCTTCCCGAGGCGGCCTCGGCGTCTCGCCAGGGGCTTTTCTTCCCCTCCAAAGCTGGGCGGGCCCGGGCCCTTTTCTGTTTTCCGGGGAGTGTGCACCGAGGCCCTCTGGAGCGCTCCACGGCTGGACTCCTTGAGACCCGGCTCTGCTCTGCTGCCCTACCCTGGCCCGCTTCCAGGTCTCCTCCGCTCCCTGCTCTCCCGGGCCCGGCTTTCAGCTGGAACGCGCCCACGGTGCTCGGCCTGTCCCTGGCCAAACGTTTCCGGGCCTGATTGGCAGATGACGGCCTACCCAGGGACCTGGGCCGACTGGCCGGGGGCTGTGGTCCTCCCTTAGGCCCCAGGCCTCAGCCTTTGGCCCTGTCCTAGGCCCCGGCCTCAGCCTCTGGCCTCTGTCCTAGGCCCCAGACTCGGCCCCAGTCCCTCGGTATCTGCCCTAGGCCCCCGGCCCCATCCCCATTGGCTTCCTATGGGGAGCTTGCCCTGCTGGGATCATCCGGAGAGTGGGCGGGCTTGGAACTCCTGGGCCCTTAGACGCGGGCCAGCCCATTTTGCAGATGGGAGGTTGGGCTGGGCTTAGGGGAGAAACCGAGGGCATTAGAGCCAAAGGGACTTGGGAGGGGACCTGTCCTGTCCTTGGAGGAGGTTCCCCTTGGGATCTCGGCTCCTTCCATGGGCGCTGGAAGCTCCTGCTTAGCCGGCCTGAGCCTTGTTGCCCTCCTCCCCGCACTCGGTGAGCCACCCTCAGCAGCCGGCTCGCTGGGCCTCCCGGCGTGGAAGTCTCGGCCTTCGTGTAACAAAATAAAAGAGAATTGAAGGACGCGTCCCCAGATGCTCGTTGGGCTCCGTCGAGCAAAGGGGTGCCCGGCTCCCGTCTCCCCCCTTGGGCCGATGCTGTGGTTCTTGGGGAGTCCTTTATCCCACCTGGGCCGCACGAGCTGGGCACCTCCCATTCTCTGTGGGCGGCGAAGCTGCAGCCAGTATTTGGGGATAACTGGGGCCCTTGGCCGGGTCGCTGACCTCCCCGCCACACTTCCCTCTTTATTTTCCTGCTTTCGAGTCGGCTGTTTCAGGCGTCCTTCATTCAAGGAAGAGCAATAAGAGAGAACCGAGATGGGGTCGGGGTTGGGATTCGAACCCGGCCTCGACTCTCCCAGTTCCGGAGGCTCTTTTATTCTGCCGGCCGCTTATTGGGCCGGGTGCGCCTCCTAAAAGAGCCTTTCCTTGGCCGAGCAGCACGGCGCCGCGGGTCGGCCGGGTCTGAGGCTCTGGGTCTGCCGTCCATCGCCACGTCCCCTGGAGCCAGGCTGGGGGCCGCCTCCATCGGCTCCCAGCTCTCAGGTGGAGATATTTTGGGAAAGAGAAGAGAGTCCCTGGAGTTGCCCTTGAGCAGGGGCGTGGTGGGAGCAATAGCCAAGGTGTAAAAATGGGGGGGAGCGGAGGGGTCCGAGGGGAAGGCAGGGGCCGGGGCTCAGATCCGGGAGCAGGGGAGCCAGGTAGAATCAGTGACATTGTTACTGTGGCAGAGGAGAGCAAGGTTAGGATTGGAGAGGAGGGAGCCTGAATTCCGCACAAAACAGAAACCCCTCGTCCTAATTTGGGGTCCCAGCTTTGTGGGTTTGAGCCCTTGCTCCCTTTGGGGCCTCCTTCCAGGGCTACAGCTCAGGGCTGTTTCCTAAGGTCCTTCTGTTGGGCATTCCCAGCAGCCTCTGTGCTGTACCCATAGACCCTTGGCCCTGCCACGGTCTTCCAGGACTCTTAAGCTTTTCATAATAGCTCTGAAGCTGGACCCGTGTGTGAG
Source organism: Sarcophilus harrisii (assembly GCF_902635505.1). NCBI lineage: Eukaryota > Metazoa > Chordata > Mammalia > Dasyuromorphia > Dasyuridae > Sarcophilus > Sarcophilus harrisii. Next base: position 650,986,193 of record NC_045427.1, on the reverse strand, counting down.
TGTGAGTATGTGTGTGTGTGTGTGAGAATGTGAGTGTGAGTGTGTGTGTGAGATCTATTTGTATCTCCAGGGCTCAGAGGGCACGCAGTAAACACTTAAGTGCTTTTCCATCCGCTCTGTGGCTGCCTGCCTGCTCATCCCAAGGCTGCCTTGTTAATTCCCTTCTCTGCCTCTCCCCCTGGGGTTCTGCCCACCTCCCCGGAGGCTTCCTCGGATCCTCCTGATGTTGCTGGGATACTCGGGGAGCTCCGGGGAATCCACTCTTTGCTCTTTTTGCTTCCCTCCCATTGGCTGTCGTCTCCTGCCACTTTTGCTCAGTGACATCTGATTGCCCATCGGGGCTCCCAGCTCGTCACCTCAGTGGGATTGGTCCGGATGTTAGTACCCAGCAGGTGCTTAATAAGCGCACGCTGAGGGAACGGTGAGCCTCCAGGGGAGCCGGACTGGCTTCTGGGTGATGAGCAGACGGGGCCGGACTCGAAGGCTCTGCTTGAGCTTGGGGTCACTTCCCTGGCAGCGGGAGCGTGGCCACGAGCGGGAGCCTTTTAAAGATGTTTGTATTCAAATATTTGCTTTTGATGGCCATCGCCGCCTCTCCTGCCTCTCAGAGGCTTAAAACAAACAAGGTCAGAGCTCGTCTCTGGGTGACTTGGAGCCAGAGGAGGGAAGGGGGACTCGGAGCTGAGAGACCTGGGGCCTGGGAGGGCCGGGAGACTATCTCGTCCACATGGGCTCCAGGGCTCACTTGTGGCCGTCCCCCTGACCAGGTAGAAGGGGTTGGCTTCCCTTGGGTTAGATTTTTAGCCATTTGTGGAGAGATTCACAGGGAAATTGAAAGAAAAAATACATCTCTCTTTTCAATAAAATGGGTTTCTTTTGTATTGTTCTCATTTTATTTTATGTATTTCAAAATTTTCTGAGACCCAGCCTGCACCTAGAACTCACCAGAGTGGGGCCCGGGACCCACAGAAAGGGGAAAAGCCCACAGCTTTGTGGGATTGGGGGTGAGGGAGATGCGACCTTCCCCTGGGGTATTACACCCCACCCTTCTCTGGCTGTCCCAGGTAGCACCTGGCTAAGTCAGTTCTCAGCCTGAAAACTCCTTACAATTAGAGGTTCAGTTTTGAGTGTTACCTTCCCCCACTTTGCGCCTTGTGCATAGTAGGTGCTCACATGCTGGCTGGATTCGAATTCTGCATGGCTGGCATCTGTGGCTTTTTCCTTTGTGCCGAGCTGAGGCCTCCGGGTCTAGGATGATTCCTGGCTGGGCTCCCCTGACCTTGGGCAGACAAAATTCTCCATTCTCAGGTGCTGTTGGGTTGCCAGGGATGTGATCTCGCTAACACAAGTTGCCAACGGGCAGCCAGGATTGCTAATGGATCTCGGGCTGCCTGAAGAGATCCAGCTTCCAGGAATCCAGGGGATCACTTCCCTGAATTTGGGGTGGGGGTAGCTCTCACCTTGGGTTCCAGCTTCTAGAAGGAATATTTGATAGGCAGAGTATCAGAGTGTCTCTGGGGCGGGAAGGCAGTTACTGTTGCCAGTAGCCCCAAGGAGAACACCTGGCTCTGCCCAGGAGACAGGAGCAGTCGGCCCCCTGGAGACCCTTAGTAGGGGTGCTGTCCTTAGTAGGAGGCGTCCTGAGTCAAGCAGGCTCAGCACAGTGTCTGGCACATAGTAGGGGCTTGTGAACTTGGCTTGTTCTGAGGAGGGGCCACAAGAACCTCCCAAGTCTCTGGGCCAGGGTTTATCTGGCAGTTATGTTGGGTGTGGTGGAAGGAGGGTTGCACGGTGGCAGGCAGCCAGGCCAGGGGGGCAGAGCAGTTTCAGCACGGGGAGCCTGGGTACCCGGGGATTGCTCTGTGTGCTCGAGTGCTGGGTTAGACTATCGGTTCCTTGAGTACGCCAGGGCACTGGGCGGGTGTAACCTTGGCACTGGGTCACTCACTGTTAAAAGCACTTGTTTTTTTCCCTCATGCCTTGTGGACCTTGGCAATGATGCTTGTGGGACCTTTCCTGGTAGCTGGCATTTGGGGGGCCCTCCTTGGCAATGAGTCATTGGGGGACCCTCCCTCAAAATCAGTGATTTAAGAACTTCCCTGGCAGTTGGCAGTTGCGGGAACTTCCTTGGCAAATAGTCATTGGCAATCAGTGGTTCGGGACCCCCCCTCCCCAGTTGTCATTGGTTGGGGGATCCACCTTGGCAATCGGTGGGTTAGGAACTCCCGTGGTAGTGGCTGGTTGGGGGACCCTCCCTGGCAATCAGTCAGTGATGGGCGATTGTGGGACGCTAACCACATTTCTGAGGCCCAACCTGCGCCTAGAACTCACCAGAGTGACAGAGGGGCCTGGGACCCATGAAAAGGGGAAAAGCCCACGGCTTTGTGGGATTGGAGGTGAGGGAGATGCGACCGTCCCCTGGGGTTTTACACCCCGCCCTTCTCTGGCTGTCCCAGGTAACAAACGTCAGCAGAGCGCATCTGGGTAAGTCGGTTCTCAGCTCAATTAGAGGTTTGATTTTTGAGTGTTACCTTCCCTCCTTCGTGCCTTGCACACAGTAGGTGCTCATGTGCTGGCTGGGTTTGAATTCCTCCTGAGGTGGTCCTAGAAGCCTGGCTTTGTGGGATGGACCAGCTTTTCCCCAGTCTTTCAGGCCGGCCCAGAGCGGGTTTCCTAACTGACATAGGAGCAGGCCGGACAGGATGAGCTTTGAGTTTCTTCCAGCTTTCATCTTCCGTTATTCTGTGACATTTCAAATCCGTAGGACGATTAACTTCATCTTGAGATAAGGAGAGGGAGCCAACTCCTGCCCGAGTCAAAACCAGTTTTGCTGCCCTTTCTCAAATTTCCAAGTCCTCTCTGAAGGGCTCTCTTAGTTCCTTAATGAGTTCTTTGTCTTTTATCTTTGTCCCCCTTGAGTTTCCATAGCTTCTATTTATCTTTGGTCTTAGAAACTTGGTTAAAGGATTTCTCTAGACTTTTCTGAAAGGACCCTTAAGGACCGGTTTTGGTCTCGTCCCACGGGCGCCGCCCCCGTTCCTGGACGGCTGACTCCCTTTGGTGAGCAGGAGCTGGAGTGAGGGATTGGGATTTCTCCCCTGCTTTTTGTGGCGGCGGTGGTGGCCATTTCTGTGCAGGTTTGCCGGAGGCCTCCAAACTCCTGACACTGATGGGCTCATCGGTCGCCTTCAAATTTATCCATTTCGCGGAATGCTCCTGTACCTAAAACAAAATTATTTTAACTTTAAATCCATGGGTTGTCTCTGAGGAAAGAGCCGCAAACGCCCAAATGCACGTTTTTTAGACGTGGCCTGTGACGAGGACTGGACTCTTGGAATGGGGTTGGGAGAGTTGGGATGGGTGGGGAGACACAGAGTGACGCTGAAAAGCCCCTAAGATCGTGGCTTTTCCCTGCACTTTTGTACACGTGATCCCTTATTCCTTGGCAGGAACCCGCCCCTTGGAGCTCTCTGATATTTATTTCTGAACATAACAAATCCAAAGGACTGTTTTTATTACTCTCCTTGATGCTTTGGGAATCTTTTAAATGTTTAATTGATGCCTTTTGTTTTGAGACCGTGATCATTCCAGAATATATCGCCCCTTCCTCTTGGCTGTTCCCAACGTGGAACGCCCCTGCGTGGAAAGAAAGACAGTTAAGGGGAAACGGGTATGTCTAGTGACCTGCCTCCCCTGGTATGCCGCGCTCCTCCCCCTAGGGTCCCGCTGCTCAGCTACGTGAGGGAGGCAGATTCACGGCCTCTTATGGGCTACGAGAGTGGTCAGTGACCTTTTCAGTGCGGTTTTTATGTGCGCTTTTGTGGGCATTGTGCGGGTTGTTATTCTGGTCTTGCTGAGTTTCCTTTGTACCAGCTCATATAATTGCCACTTTTTTCCTGAATCCCTCGCATTTGGCATTTTGCACCCTTAAGTCCTTTCCTAATTGGCGAGCCCTGACTTGGTTTCCAGGTTTCGGCCACCATGCTTGGGGCTGCCCTGGTTCCTATGAGCCTTTGTGTTTTTGCCTCCTTGCAATGTATACTTGATACTGGGGAAATCCCCTTTTTCTTAAAACTCTCTCTCAGCTGGGAGACCCCCAGGCCTTACCATCTGCCGGGGTTCCATCCAATCTGCTGCTGGCACCTAATGAACCCTGGGCCTTGCCAGCGACCCTGCAACCGGGCTTTTTTATTTATGTCCACTTAGAATGTTGGCCCTGGGAGGGCAGGAGGCGCTTTGCTTTTTCTGTTTATATCCATGGCTCTTAACACAGTGCTGATAGCTTGTTTAGTCATTCGCATGTCCGAATCTTCACGGCCCCATTTGGGGTTTTCTTGGCAAAGATTATTGGCGTGGTTTGCCATTTCCTCTTCCTGGCCATTTTTACAGATGAGGAAACTGAGGCAAACAGAATTAAGTGATTTGCCCAGGATCACACAGCTAAGAAGTGTCTGAGGTTGAATTTGAACTTATATTTCCTGACTCCAGGCCCAGAGCTCTCTCCACTGCTCCCTAGCACATAATAAATACTTAATGCACTTTTTGGGCCATGGAACCCTTTGATAATCTTATGAAGTCTGTGGGATTCCCTGACCCAATATAGAAATATATAACAATATAAATATAAAATATTTTACATATATAAAATAAAATGCATAGAATTGCCAAAGAAACCAATTTTTAAAAATATTGTTACCAAAATGGTTTTTTAAAAAAAGTTTATAGATTCCAGCTTAAGAACATCTGGTAATGAATACTTCCATCCATCCATCCATCCATCCAATCAGTCTATCCATCCATCCATCCACCCATTTATCTGCCCATTCATCCATTTATCCATCCACCCATCTCCATCCATCCATCTGTAATCCATTCATCCATCCATCTACCATCTATCTCCCCACCCGTCCATCCTACCCCTCCCTTTCTCCCGTTGGCTTCCCTGACATCACCGTACTGGATGTTTTCACCTCTTGTGGACGGTTCTCTGATTTCTCACCTCCACCCCTGGGGATTTATCTGACACGGCACCCGTACTTGGTGCTCCATTCTCCTTTATTCATTCTTACTCAGGAAATACATATATTCTAATAGCTCCAGTTATTCCTTCTATGCTTATTATTATTATAATTTTGACACAGATAGATCCATTAGGGCATTAAAAGGAAACCGAGGCTCCATATCCAGGACTGGGGCCTGGTGTGGGGGAGGAAGCTGCTGCTTTGGTGAGACCTGGGATCTCAATGGCTGAGGTGGTGGCAGGACTGGTCCCTCCTGCTTAGAGCAGTTTTATAGTTCTCTTGACCCTCATGGAGTCGGGGCTTCTGGGAAAAGTGGAAAAGTGTATCCCAGTAGGTCTTGGGCTCCTGGGCCCCCCCCCAAGCCAGTGAGGTTGCAAGCCGCCACCGGAGAGTGTGTCCTGTGCCCATACCCCATGCCATCTTCTAGATTGGGTTACCATATGTTTCATTGGCTTTGGCTACCAGAAGGAGCTCTGACTTTAGAGCTGGAAAGAACCTCAGAAAGCCCAGGCCTCTTCACCTGGCTCCTCAGCACTTGGGGACGTGATTTTTGGTGCTGTCTTTGTGTCCCTTGATGCAGTTCCAGAGCCGGTGGTAGAAGCTGTGGGCTGAGGTCTGGAAGTCCTGTGTTCAGATCCAGCCTGAGACGCGCTTGCTAACTGTCCCATCACCTTGTCTGCCTCAGTTTCCTGAGCTGTAAAATGGGGACTAACAGCCTCCGCCTGGCAAGGTTGTCGTGAGGACCACGTGAGATGCTGTGGCAGTGCTCGGCGTGGTGTCGGGTGCTCGCCCCTTCCCTTTCCCCTCAAACCACCCCAGGAGAAGGGCTTTCTGCATGGGTGGGGGAGAAGCTAAATCCAAGGAGCCCGTTTGGTGGCAACAAGAAGAAGGGGGAGGGGAGTCAAAAGACACGTGGCAGGGAAGGTGGGTGGCAGCCCAATTGTGACGCGCTTTCGGTGCCAGAGAAGCAGGAGCAGGGTCCTGATGGCAGTTCATAGGGAGCCCCCGGGGCTTTCTGAGCCGAGTGGGGCCAGCCAGGCCTGCAGAGGATGGCTGGGAGCTGGTGGTCCCAGTGTGGAGGTGCCCTCCTCCAGCGCCCCGGGCCCGCCCTGATTGCTCCCCAGCACCCCGCCAGCCTGCTCCCTGAGCCGAATCCTGGCTCTACCCTTCCCGGTGGATGTGTCCTGAAATCCGAGGCAGTGCGGTGAGGGGAGCGGCGCAGCCTCCGCCAAATGCCAGGTGGCTCCTTACGGTCCTTGGCATCCGGGAGCTGACATTTACTCCCGACTTAATTGGATTTCCGCCTTCGTTGGCCGGATTACTTGGCAACGATTCAGGGAAATTGTAAATATGTGGAAGGGCTATTGCTGGCAAGGGCAGAGATGGAAATGCGCGACGCGCGAGCGAGGCTTTCTCGTGCCACCGGGATGCAAAGTAATGGGCCGGACCTGCTCTCCTGGGGCTGGGCCGCCTCCTGCCGGTGCGTTTGTGGGAGGGAGGAAGCCTGGTCCCCCTCCTCGAGAAGGCGAGCAGCTTGATGTGGATGATACACGCGCAGGCGGGTAAAACATTTCCGAAATCTGGAGAAATGGAATAGCGGTCAGCGTTGAGTCCCACAGCAGCTGAGGGTGGGTGGCCCCCTTCTCGGGAGAGGTGATCCTGCTCAGTTCTGCTTGATAGAGGCTGAGGGAGGCCGGCCTTCCGTGGCCGGGGAGCCTGGCCTTCTGTGGCCGAGGGAGGCCGGCCTTTGTACCAGAGAGAGCCTGGCCCTCTGTGGCCGGGGGAGGCCGGCCTTCTGGACGCCTTCCCCTTCTGAGGCTGTAATTCTGCCAGACTGAGTTAACCCCGGGCACGGAGACAGATTTAACACGGCAGAAAAACCTTGAAGCCGTTCTTAGAGAACTTCTGCAAATCCCAACATTTGGGCCACCGTTGGTATAACCCATAATGGATGAAAATGAAAAATTTACCATGTTCTTAATAAATAATAGCAGCATTTAAAAGTCATAAGCCCTCAGCTAATAAATGTTTGAATAGATGCAGGAAATTCATTTAGCTTGAGAGAGCCAGAGAACCAACTTGTTCTGGGTTCAAGCCCTGCCTCTCGGCCACAGGCAACCTCTGGGAGCCCCCCGCGATTGTTCAGGGTCTTAGATCCGTCGACCGCCTTGGTGGATGGCATTTCCCCAATGGGAGTTCTGCACCCCGGGCGACCCCAGATTCAGGTCCGGGTCACTTTAAATTGCAGCGGGCCGGGTATTAGAACCGCCCAGAACAGCGCAAAGGCAGGTGGGTCTGATTTGGGGGCAGAAAGGCCGTTTCTTGTCTGTGACTTGGCAGTCCCTCCTTCCCCAGTAATGGCGCGTGAGGGTGACAGTTCCTCCCCCAGGGGTCCCGAGTGAATGTCAGAGCAGCTTTGCGATGAGTTCAGAGCTGGCCGGGTTTCTGGACAAGTGGACCCGGTTTTAGTTTCCAGAGAGAAGGGGGACAGGACTGGTCTGGCGGTAATTAGGGTAGTTTGGTTGGGGGAGGAGCGGGCACTCTGGCTGTGCCCTCCGTGCAGGGGGACACTCCGCCACCCGCTCATGAGCAGGCCTTCCCCACGGAATGGCAGCCAGAGCGGAGACACCCATGGGTTAGTTTGGGAGGCGGCGCGGTGTGGGGGAGGGTGCGAGCTCGGGTCAGGAACACCCACGTTCGGGTCCTGCTTCGGGGACTGGCTGCTCCGTCCCTGGGCGTTGGGAGCCCACCTTCAGGACCTGCGCAGTGAGGCTGAACACTCGTGCTTCCATTCGCACAGATTTAGGGGAAAGTCAGTGGGCCGGCCAGCTCATCGTGGGGTGGCTCGGGCTCCTGATGGGAAACCCAGCCGCGCCATGTGTGCTTTGGGCCTCCTGGGCTTGTTGTAGATCCCGGGGCAGGGGTAGAGTGACCTTCCTTCATCAGGACAATCATGCGTCTGCTTCTGTTTTATTCACTAGGGGGATGTGAGCCGCTTGGGGGTCTTCCCAACAGGGGAAATACATTTGGGAGGTGCCCGCTTGTGCCAGGCTCTGTGCCCCAAATAAAGAGGGTTCTTCCTCTCCCCATCAGCCCTCCGGATAGCACTTAACAAACTACCATGTGCATACAGTTGGCACTTAATAAATGCTGGTTGCATTAGCCTTTCATTCATTGGTTGTTCTACTATACCAGACACAGTCTCAGCTGAAGTAGAGCCAGCTTTAGTTGCCACCGGCTTCCTTCCGCCTCCTGCTAACCCGTTTTCTGTTTGGGTTCCAGAGTGAGGACGGTGCCGTCTCGCCCTTCCTGGGCCATGCTCCCCAGCCACGCCTTGGGGAGGCTCTGTGGCCGGTAGTTGGCCGTCAGCGGAAAGAAAGGAACCTGCCTCAAATGTGAGTAGAGACTTCTGGGAGACACTTGAGACTTTCCTGGGCTTGCTCGTTGCCTGCTGCCTTTGGCAGAGCCCTGAAATCTTTGTCTGAGAGAGCCCCAAAGGTGTCCGTCCGTGGGGCTGCTTCCCAGCAAGGGATGGAATAAGGCACAAAGTCTGTGTTTGGGAGATCTTGGTGCTTGGGGCGGGGGAGGGACCTGTGCACCCCCCTTATGGCAGCTCCCTCTGAGGCTGCCGCCTGCCCCATTTCTGCCCCTTCTGCCCCATGAGGCTCCTGGCCACGGCTTCCTGGCCGGTTCGTGTTCAGGATGTCCATGGATGGGTGGTGCCATCGGGAGTCCCTCCTCCCAAGACGGAAGCTTGACTCCTGCCGAGTCGTGATCTTCCTACCCGAGTCTGAGAGACAGAAAACTCCATCATTCTGTAGCCTAATCGGGATTTCTTTTCTTCTAGAATAATTTTTATCGATGTATTTTTTTGCATTTATATTATCAAAAATGTGGATTTTTTCCATTTCTGGAATTAAACCTTCCCTTGTAAAAGAAAACCAGTTAAGCCAGAATAAAGTCAACGGCGACCTCAGAGGGTGTTGTATACTCCATTCTGCTCTTTCTTTCTGGAGAGAGGAAGGAGACACGGGTCTCATTATCTGTTCTCTAGAACCAAAATATATTATTTAATCAAATAATTATTTAGTTATGATTCTTTTTATTAAAATGGGTTAGAGCTGCTCAAAAATTGGCTTCCTCTAGGATGTCTGAATGTGTGTATGTGATGGCTTAGCTGTGACCTGACCTGAACCAATAATAATAGTGCTAACAACAACAACAGTCCATGTTTAGGTAGAATTGTAAGGTTGAAAAAGTGCTTTATATGTGTTAATTCATTTCCAAACAGTCCTGTGAGGTAGGTGCTATTTTTGTTCCCACTTTACAGATAGAGAAACTGAGGCACAGAGATTAGTTGACTTGCTGTATGGCTGGAGAGAGTTGGGGGCAGGCTTCCTGTCCCCTGGGCTCTCTTTCCTGCTTGGGGAGAACCCCGGGCTCTCCCATGGCCCTTAGAGCCCCCAAGGAGGGTTTCCTGTGGTTCTGTGTGAAAAGGAGCTCGAGCACGGTGGACCCCTCCGCCTGCTCCCAGCCCCTTCTCTGCTTCTCCTTGCGGCTTCTCTCCGGTCATTAAGCAGCTTTTTGCTGCTGTTTAGTTTGTTTCCACTCAAACGTCAGAATGTCTGTTTGGGGCTTTCTCGAGCTGTCGAGTTACCAGGTTTCTCTTGGAGGGAGGAAGGGAGGGGACGGAGACAGGAGACCTCGGCCAGAGAGTTGAAAATAACCTAGAAACCAAACGCAAAGTTGGGGTTTGTGTATGAAAATCACAGTGGGAGACCTTTGGAGACATGGCAGAGCCGCTGTAACCGGATCACATGACTATGGACTCTCATGTAAATAAAGAAAATTTCCTCCGGGCCGTTATGATTCTCACCCCTGGGGCTGGCTGGTCTATAAGCATTTTAGCATCTTATCCTGGAAAGAGGCCTGGGAGGTGGCTGCTATTGTTAGCTCTGTTTCACAGACAAAACTGAGGCACAGGGAAAATTTAGTGGCAGGATCACAGAGCTGGGAAGCACCAGGGGCCTCTATATCTATATCTATATCTATATCTATCTATCCATCCATCCATCCATCCATTTATCCATCTGTTTGTCTGTCTATCCCTTCTATCTGTCTGTCTATCCTGTCTATCTATCTATCCATCCATCCATCTGTCTATCCCAGCTATCTATCTTGTTCAGCTATCTTTCTATAGAATACAAAGATATTCTGTCTATCTGTCTGTCTGTCTCTCTGTCTGTCCATCCATCCATCTATCTGTCTGTCTGTCTATCTATCCTGTCTATCTGTCTGTCTGTCTGTCTGTCTCTAGAACACAAAGATGTCCTGCCTTCCATGACACTTGGCTGTCCCTGAGGTGAGAGGTGTGCAGGTAACTCCCTCTCTCTGACGTCAGCTTGTGTTGGGCACCTCTGGCCAGGTGGGAAACAGCTGGAGACATCAGTCTTACCTCCGGCCCTTCCTGGTCTTGGCCTTGTATGGGTGGGGGTGGGGGTAGGTTCCCAGGTGGGTCTCACTGGGTTTCCATGTTTCTCGTCCCGGGTGGCAGTCACTGGTGATTGGCTGGCTCAGCACCCAAGGGAGGTGGGGACGTGGAAGGTCGGCAGGCATTTTATGGGTGAAGAAATGAAGTTTCAGAGAAGTTTGTGGGGTCATCTGTCTAGACTTGAGAGTTCAGGGATCGTGTAGTCTAGCGCTGGGAGAGCTGAAGGTCTCACTGGTCATTAAGCAATCGAAGCTCTGCCTTCTGAAATCAGCCAGTGATTACGTGATTGTCACAATCAGGAAGGGGCCAACATTCAGATTTTTCTGAATCCTTGAATGGACAGACCCTTGTTCTATGGCTCCTTAGATGTGAAGGTAGGATGAGTAACCTAAGAGATTAAATCGTTAGTAATAAATAAAATCAATTAATCTACAAATGGTTGTGCGTGACTCCATAAAGGTAGGGGCTACATTTTTCTTTAATTTTTAAAACTTCTTTTATTTTGACATCAGCAGCATTTCTGCATCTACGCGTCTTTTCCACCAGTGTCGAACCCTTCCCTGTCGTCGTAACAGTGCTAGTTAACATCGGCCGATAGAACGACCACATCCCAGGGGGCTGCATTCTTCTCCCGGGTCCCCCACTTCTCTTCTCGGAGAATGCTCTCTCGCCTTCACTGCTCCGCGGTCCCTGCAGTAATTCAGAGCTTGGTTCCCCATCATGTCCTTTTTCCTGCCCCTTCCCTCCAAGTTCTGGCTCTGCTTTCTTTCCGCTGCATCTGTCCCCCCAACCTTCTGGGACCACATCTTCCATTGTTCTCAGTTACTGTTTATGGAACGAATGAATGAAGTTTACTGAGGGAGGGTCTTGGAGATTACGCCCGACGCCCTCCCGGCACTGGGCCGGGGAAGAAAGTGCCTTCTTTGCCTTTTTGGTGTTTGCTTCTCTAACTCCCGAAGCCTGAGGCGCTTCTTGGAATAATGTTTTGAAATGGATAAAATAAAATACGGTGGATTGCCAAGGAGGCGGATTCTCCTGAATAGTTATCAAAATACTGGGCCCAAAGGGCCCCACCAAGGTGACCGTACCCGGAGGTTAAGGACCTCTGCTTCCGGCCCCAGGCCTGGCTGAGGACTTTGGTGCTTCGCATGGGCGTGAAACTTGGCCAAACCAATCAGATTTTATTGGACTATAAGAAGTTAAGGCTCAACAGCAAGAGCGGTAACTCGGCCGTAAAGTCCCTGAAGCGGGACTCTCGGCCTACGTCCGGCTGTGCGGGAGGTTTTGTGATCAGGACAGAGCGCTTACCTCTGGGTGAGAGGCTGGGAGAGACTCCTCCTGTGCTCTGTGGGGGGAGTGCTGATGGGATGCCGTGCTGGGCTCCGTCCTCCCCACTTGGACGCCACGCCGGGCTCCGTCCCCCCTGCTTGGACGCCGCGCCGGGCTCCGTCCTCCCCACTTGGACGCCACGCCGGGCTCCGTCCCCCCTGCTTGGACGCCACGCCAGGCTCTGTCCCTCCGGCTTGGACGCCGCGCCGGGCTCCCCGCAGCCCGGGCCCCGTCAGAAGGGCGGCTTCACGGGGGCAGGAGTTGGCCGACTCTTCTATTTGAACGAATGAAAGAGCCTTCATTGCGTTCCTCCCAGCTCTAGTCCCTAACCGTGTGGAGAGGACGGGGTTGGCCCTTGTAAATGCCTGCTTATGTCAAGGGGAGGGTTACACGCTGGGAGTGAGGACAGGGCTTGTTCTCGGAGGGTGTTTATGACCCGACTGGTGTCCAGTGCGTGAGTGACCGGCACTTGTTCTATGGGAAGGGCCAAGGATGACGGTTTAGCCCCCAAGGTTTCTCCGGCTGCTGTGACTCTTCCCTTTTGGAGTTTGCAAATCTGGCGGGATGAGGAAAATTCATGGTTTGGGGGTTGTGGGTAAAAGGGAGAATAAAATGGAGGGGGTGTGGAGGAAGGGAGAGAGATGGGGCAGGGAGAAAAGGGGGAAGGAAAAGATGGGGAAAGAGAGAGCAAGGGAGAGGGGGAGAGTATGCCCAACAACTAATATTTCTTACTTCCCACCACCGTCAACAATCCACAACTCTAATAGAATGGTCATTTTTTTTAAATGGAATTTTATTTTATTTGCAGTTCTAAATCCATTTCCTCCTCCCGTTCCCCCCCCCAAGAAAAACAAAGTTCATTCAGATATATATGGTCATGGCATATTTTTTATTTTTATTTTATTTCTTCCTTTTTTTTTTTTTTTTTTTTTTTTTTTTGCTAAGCCAATTGGGGTTCAGTGACTTGCCCAGGATCACCCAGCTAAGAAGTGTTAAGTGTCTGGGGCCAGATTTGAACTCAGATCCTACTGACTTCAGGGCTGGTGCTCTATCCACTGCACCACCCAGCTGTCCCGGCTCATTGTTTTTAAAAAACAGATATTTGAGTTTTTTTGGGGGGATCTTTGGCTATTGTCATATCCCAGTTTCCCCTGTATCCCCAATTTGAAGTTGGGGGTTCTGGAAGTGTGCTGAGCCCGGGCTTTTCCTTCTGTCTTTTACAAGGTAACCAAGTGACTTTGACAGTTGGTCAGCTGGTATTTATGAAGCCCAGGCCCCCACATGACAGGCCCAGGCCCCCATGTGACAGGCCCAGGCCCTCACGTGACAGGCCCAGGCCCCGCTGTGACAGGCCCAGACCCCCCTCTGACAGATCCAGGCCCCACGTGACAGGCCCAGCCCCAGTCGGCCAGGCCCCATGTGACAGGCTCAGGCCCCGGGCAGGCCCAGGCCCCATGTGACAGGCTCAGGCCCCCTGTGACAGGCCCAGGCCCCCGGCAGGCCCAGGCCCCCAGTGAAGGCTCAGGCCCCCTGCGACAGGCTCATCCCCTGTGCAGGCCCAGACCCAGTGACAGGCCCAGGCCCCACGTGACAGGCCGCCCCCATGTGACAGGCCCAGGCCCCCATGTGACAGGCTCAGGCCCCCCTGTGACAGGCCCAGGCCCCCACGTGACAGGCCCAGGCCCCCATGTGACAGGCTCAGGCCCCCCTGTGACAGGCTCAGGCTCCCCTCTGACAGATCCAGGCCCCATGTGACAGGCCCAGGCCCCCATGTGACAGGCCCAGGCCCCCACGTGACAGGCCCAGGCCCCCATGTGACAGGCTCAGGCCCCCATGTGACAGGCTCAGGCTCCCCTGTGACAGGCCCAGGCCCCCACGTGACAGGCCCAGGCCCCCATGTGACAGGCCCAGGCCCCCACGTGACAGGCCCAGGCCCCCATGTGACAGGCCCAGGCCCCCACGTGACAGGCTCAGGCTCCCCTGTGACAGGCCCAGGCCCCCATGTGACAGGCTCAGGCTCCCCTGTGACAGGCTCAGGCTCCCCTGTGACAGGCCCAGGACACTATATGGTGGCTCACTTTTATGTGGCGCCTGGATTTCTAAAGTGCTTTGATTGAGTTTTCCCATTGGTGGCGACAATTTAGGAGCACAGATCTTCTTGTCCCTATTTCCTAGGGGTGACGGTGCAGGTTCTGAGAAGTTCAGTGGTTCCCTTACTGACTTAATGGGCAGGGGAGGTGCTCCTGGGAGCACTCTCTGCCTTCCACTGTCTCCAAAATAGGTTCTCGGTGGGAAATGAAACTGCACAGGTGGGCCCTTGACTTACCGTTTTCTGATTAAACGGACGCGGCCCTTGAGACATGTGGGTGTCCGTCCCTCGGGCCTATGTAAGACCTCCCGCCTTTATCTGGGGAAGGAATACAGAGGCGGGCAGGTACGGACTGCCTTCCGTTATTGCCTCCGTTGCAGCGCCGGCCTGGAGCTCGCTCTCCCACAAAATCACATCGACTCCCCTGAAATAGTGAATTCCGTCCTTCCTTCCCCTCTGCAGGGTGGGCCTTTGGCCCTCACCCTTTAATTAAGGTGGCTGTCCTTTAACCCCTGTGCTCAGTTTCTTTATCTGTAAAATGGGGATCTCACCCTCAGCATTGCAGGAAAGCATTTTGTGAACCATTGACTGTTACATAATGTCAGTAACCGATGGTGGTGGAATTAAGTTGGCCCCCCAAGGGGGAAGGGGCAGGGGCGCGGGCCCTTGGGCCGGGGCTCCCGACAGAGCCGACGCAGTCTCTCCTGGCTGGCCACTCGCAGCACGCCCCTCCTCCTCCCAACAGGAGGAAAGGAACCGAGGCCCGGAGTCCCGGAGCCTGGCCCAGCTCCTCGTGCTCAGTGAGCCGAGTACCCGCGCTCCGCGGCCGGGGCTCCTGGTCTGGGGCTTTGGTCTCCCCCAAAAAAAGAACCCCTTCGAGCACGTTGCCATGGGGAAACTCGGGCAGCTTTTTAAGGAGCCTTGGTTTCCAAGGCCTGGAGCCGCCTCACACAGGGAGCTATTTTGGGAGCCGGCATCGCTGGCTGTGAGCGGCCCATGAGGCAGAACCGCGGGGCTCTGGCGTCCTTCGCACACTGGGCCCTCGTCTGCAGTCGCCCAGATTTGGGCCTTCGCTTGTGGCTCCTCGGGGGTGGAGAGCTCACTCCTGGTGCCCGTGGGAGACAGAGGGAGCACAGACGAGAGGGAGCACGGAGACACAGGGAGACGAGTTCCGAGTTCGTCTTTGAGACTTACTCTGTGTCCTCTGGAACAAGGATAGCGCGTGTCTCCCAGGCCCATCTGTTTGGAGAAGATGCATAAAGTGCTTTGTGGCTCCGAGTCTGTCAGCGTTAGCCTCGAGGGGGGCTCGCTGAGGGGTCGGGGGCAGCTCTGGGGGCAGCGGCCGAGAATTAGTCAGTTCTGGCTGGAGGAGAGGCTCCCGCGACCTCCCGGGGGGCCTCCCTCGAACCCGAGCCTGTCGCTGGCTTCCCACCAGCCGCAGCCGTTATGCCCAGGCTCCCACCGGCTGGTGGCGCGAGGAACCTTGTTCCAGCCCCTGCCTTCTCAGGGATCTCGTGTCCCTCCAACACCTGAGCTCACTCTTTACAAATGGCCCGGACTCGCCACAGGCCTCTGGGAGTCGGGTTTCTTAGCATAGAGGGGGCCGGTCTCAGGGTGGCTGACCTCTTCTTCGTAGTCCCTCCCAGCGTGGAAGCGTTTTACGCCTCATGGGCTTGAGGTTAGCACTTGCTTTCGGAGTGGGGAGGAGGGAGGAGGTGGGGGTTTAAAGTGGATAACAATGAATTTTTGCTTTCTCTTTTTCTCTCTCTCTAAGTTTCTCTCTGTCTTTTCTTGCTTTTTGTCTCTCCATTTCTCTCTCTCTCTGTCTTCCTTTCTCTTTTTCTCTGTTTCTGTCTCTGTCTCTGAGTTTCCATCTCTCTGTTTCTCTGTCTTGTCTTGCTTTCTCTTTTTCTCTGTCTGTCTCTTTGTCTTGCTTTTTATTTTTCTCTCTTTCTCTTTGTTTCTGTCTCTGTCTCTCTGTCTTGCTTTCTCTTTTTCTCTGTTTCTCTCTGTCTCTTCTTGATTTCTCTTTCTCTGTCTCTGTCTTACTTTCTCTTTTTCTCCGTCTCTGTTTCTCCCTGTCTCTGTCTTGCTTTCTCTTTCTGTTTTTCTCTTTCTGTCTTTGTCTTTCTCTGTCTCTGTCTGTCTCTGCCTTGCTTTTTATTTTTCTTTCTTTTTCTTTGTCTCTGTGTTTCTATCTCTGTCTTGCTTTCTCTTTCTCTCATTTTCTATTTCTCTCTTCTCTGTTTCTCTCTCTGTCTCTCTGTCTCTGTCTCTCTCTGTCTCTCTGTCTCTCTCTCTGTCTCTGTCTCTCTCTGTCTCTGTCTCTTTCTCTGTCTCTCTGTCTCTGTCTCTCTCTGTTTCTGTGTGTGTGTGTGTGTGTTCTCTCTGTCTCCTCTCTTTGCTGTCCATTTCTCTGCCCTGCTGTTTCTCCCCCTCGTTCCCCACACATTGAGCTTCCTCAGGGGAGGAACTGTCTGAATCTCCTGCCTTTAGCACGGTGCCTGGCACGAAGGGAGCGCTTCCTAGGTGGGTATTGCCCACTAAGGCCTGTGTGTTTGGTGGGGGAGGGGGAGACTACTGATGAAATCATGGATCTTAAACTGGTTTTTAAAAAAATCAGCTTAGAGGCTTCTTGGGGCCTAGACAAGCAATAGGACACTGGGGGGTCTGTGGGATCTTGTCTAAGTCGGGCACCTTCTTCATGCCTTAGTTTCTCATTTGGGTAAAACAAGGTTAGTTTATCCCCTTCTTTTAAACCTCAAAAGCCCCATCCAGAGGCCACTTATTTACTATTAAGTGTTTGCTCCTGACGTGTTTTTGGGAACACACTGAATAAGAAATAACACTTTTAAAGAGAACTGTTGAGCCATTTTTCTTTATAAATATAGGGTTTTTTAGTCTCTTGACAACTACAGGTATGTATGAGCTTGTCGGGTCATGGGTCTGGAGTTTGGAAGAGAGCGAGAGAAGTGATCGATCCAAGGTCACGCCGACGGTCAGTGGCAGAGCTGGGATTTGAACCCAGATCCTCCCAGTCCAGCTTCTCTTTCCTACCTCACAGTGCAGATGAATGAGAAAGAGCCTCATAAGATAAACCCCAAAACGTGCAGACTGTGAATAATGGTCCGGGTGTCTGGTGCTCCTGGGGACTCCCACGCATCCGTCCCCTCATCACCCTGTCTTCCTGACTCCTTTTGACCTTTTTCTGTCTGAAAAATAGGAACTTGGTTCAGCATTTGTTTCCGTGAGGAAAGGGCTCGTTGTAACCATGGCTCCACAGATCCCTGCGCTGATACGGCTCGAAGCGAGCCGGGCGATTAGGCCCTTCATATGAGAGGCTGAGAAATAGCTTTTAATATCCTCTGTCCTTGAGCCGGCACGGGCAGAGCGCCCGGCAGTTCCATTCTAATCAGACCGAGCTGAGAAAGGCAGGTGCCGATCCCTCGCAGCCTCGAGAGGCCGTGTGGCGTAGTGGGCGGCGCGCCGGGCTTGGCAGGGGGTCGGAAGGGGCTTTGGAGCCCCCCTCAGATGCTCGCAGCCTGAATACCCTGCACGAGGTGAGTTCTGTTGTAATCACGCTTCTGCAGGCCGGCCCCTTGCCCCATTTTACAATTGAGCACCCTGGGGTCTGGACAGTTGAACTGACTTGCTGGGTCGCCCGACTAGTAAGTGGCAAAGCCAGGATTTGGGCCCAGGCCCGCTGCCTGAGTCCGTTCCTCTTCCTGTTTTATTACACAGCCACAGTTCTGTTCATGGGGAAATGCTCCAGTGGGCTTTAGGACTTGGTTAAAAATTCTCTTTAATAAAAGGGAAAGTTTCAATTACTTGAATTTGAGAAGCTATTAAACATAAAAAAAAAAAAGCCAGCACTGTGAGAATAAGAGAGAGGTATTGGATGGGGTAAATCATTTAGTCATGTCTCATTTGGGCTTTCTTTGGCAGAGACTCCAGTGGTTCACCGTTTCCTTCTCTGGCTCATTTTTACTGAGGAGGAAACTGAGGCAAACGGAATTAAGTGACTTGCCCAGGGTCACATGGTTAGGAAGTGTCTGTGACCAGACCTGAACTCAGAAAGATGAGGCTTCCTGATTCTAAGCTTGGAGTACTACCCGCTTTGCCACCCAGCTGGGAACCCAGAGGGTTCCTTAAGAAGAAAAACTCATTTGCATCATCAGCTTGGGAGAAACCAGAGAGGATTATTTTGGCCGAAGGGGAAGCAGTTTGGGCCAGTGGAGAGAAGGATGACCTTGAAATCTGGAAAAATGGCGCTTGTATCTTCAATTCAGGAGGAAACTAAGAGAGTTATTTTGGCCTGAAGGTGGGTATCTGATGGAAGCACTTGGACCAAGGGAGAGAAGGCTGCCTTGGGACTGGAAAAATGGTGCTTGTGCCTTCAATTCAGGAGGAAACTAAGAGGGTTATTTTGGCCTGAAGGTGGGTATCTGATGGAAGCACTTGGACCAAGGGAGAGAAGGCTGCCTTGGGACTGGAAAAATGGCGCTTGTGCCTTCAATTCAGGAGGAAACTAAGAGGGTTATTTTGGCCTGAAGGTGGGTATCTGATGGAAGCACTTGGACCAAGGGAGAGAAGGCTGCCTTGGGACTGGAAAAATGGCGCTTGTGCCTTCAATTCAGGAGGAAACTAAGAGGGTTATTTTGGCCTGAAGGTGGGTATCTGATGGAAGCACTTGGACCAAGGGAGAGAAGGCTGCCTTGGGACTGGAAAAATGGCGCTTGTGCCTTCAATTCAGGAGGAAACTAAGAGGGTTATTTTGGCCTGAAGGTGGGTGTCTGATGGAACTTTGGGCCAAGGGAGAGAAGGCTGACCTTGACATCTGGAAAACTGGCGCTAAGTACCGTCTCTTGGCATCTAGCTGTCCTGGCACTTTGTGTGGTGGGTCAGTGTGTTTGCTCCAAGGCTGCGCCTCCCGGACTCACTGAGCTGTAGAGGAGCCCGCCCTGGAGAGAGTTTCCATAGCAGGAGTTCCCCCTACTGATCACCTAGGTCAGAACCTCTGTTCCCCACAAAAGGCTAATTAATTCCTCCCTCATTCGTGTGTTCTGAGGTTCCAGGGAGGTAGAACAGGCTTTGCAACTTCCAAGTGTTCTCTACATTATCAATTATTATGATTAGGATTATTTCCTCTTCAGAGACTGAGAAAGTAATTGGAAATGTAAAGGTTATTTTGAGCTATTGTGTCCAGGCCCCTTGTGCCACAGATCAGGAAACTGAGGCCCAGATTGTCAATCGATGAACTTTAAGTGGCTTCCACAGCCACAGGGATTTGTGGCAGAGCCTGGAATTGGAACTCGGGTCTTCCGCTCTGAGACCCGGCGGTAAGGCTCACGGGGTTAGATCTGGGAGCTCTAACTTCAGCCTCCTCGAAGGCTCACGCGGGGGCTGATGGGACTCCCCTGGCCCCCTTGGCTCAGGGAAGCATGTGTTCTGCAGGAGCCCCACGGCCACATCGAGTAGCTTAGCTCTCGTGACGAGGCAGCCGTTTTAATTAGATAACGAGCATCTATTGAGCGCTAGATGCTCCCGGCTCTCTGATGCTCGGCTCTTCTCGGGTGGCTCTGGGAGCCTCTCCCTAATTATGTTCTGACTAACCGGCGGGAACTTTGCCCACAATACTCCCACCCTCCTGTGAATTGCTGGGTACTAAATTGGGAAATTGGATTCCCCTTAGAAAGATGTATGGCCTGTTATTAACACAGGAAAAGGAGCAGGGAGTGGGGAAGAAAGCAGGAATCCCCAAGACCTGACCGTCCGGGTCCCCCCATCGTCATCTTGCTTTGGGACCTTGGAAGAGACAGAGTGGGGGACGGACATCTCCGAGGATCCTGGGATCTGGGACTCGTCAGCAGGCCGTAGGATTGCACATCTGGAGTTGACTGGGCCCCGTCGTTTCACGGGAGAAAATGTCCAAGGAAGAAGAGGCAGCTTTCGGTAGATTTCAGGCCCTGGGATTCTAAGTTTAGCATTTTCCTGTCATAACACGCTTTCTTGCTTTACTGATGGGGAAACTGAGGCACAGAAAGAAGGGAATGTGGCAGAATCAGGGATTTAGCCCAAGTGCGTTGACCGCAAATCCAGACTTTGTTCTCATTCTACTAAGCTGCTCTCAGGACCATTTCCTTCATCCCAGGATTTCATTTATATTTGTAAATCCTTGTGGCGATTGAATGTTGCAGTGAAAAGTTTCCAAGTGGCTTAAGTCTGTTAGGGAACATTGGTTATCACTTCCACTTTACAGAGGAAGAAACTGTGATGAGGTCCCGGGACAGGACACCAAGCCAGGATATCAGCCCCTGCTGTCCAGACCCCACAAGCGGAGGCCATTCGGCTTCCCTCATTAGCCTGATGGCGTCAAAGAACCAAGGGATGGCGGAAGACTTACAGTTTGTCTCCTGCTATACCATCAACAGGATGGCGTAGTCATATTAGTATATTATAGTATAATATTATTATAAAATTATAGAACTGTAGAATATTATAGTAATGTTATATTATAAAAATATATGATGTGACATGATATATTGTATTATATATGCTATAATAATAGTAACATAACAACAATAATAGGCATTTAGGAAATGCTTTAAATTTAAGAGACACTTTTCTACATGTTCTCATTTGATCAGTCCACTATGCCTGGGTTTAAGTATTATACAGGTGATCTTACTCCATTTTACAGATAAGGAAACTGAGGCTTAAGGGATTTAGGGCCTGCCTGCATCACATAGCTTGTATAAGTGGGTTGGAACTTGTCTCTTCCTGGCTCGGAGGCTTCACCAAGGGGAGTTGGTGCTCGCTAAACTGACGCTCGGCACGGAGGCCGGTTTTGCTTCAGAGCTTGGCTGCTCATGGGCCGTCTGCAGCATCCCGCTTGGCAGCTGGTGGCACTTGGGGTGGCTGGTGCCTTGGGGAGGGCAGAGCCCCTCTCGTTACCCAAGTGTAGCCTGGTGCTCTGGCCAGTTTCCAGTTAATGGGCACAAGGTTCTAGGGATAAAGGCGCCAATGTGACCACACGACCTCAGAGAGCTCGCTCCTGCTTGGCCCTTGTGTGGGATTCAGCTTGCAGGAGAAGGGGAAATGGGAATCGGCGTGCAGAAGGGGGAATGGGCATCGGTGTGCAGAAGGGGTAATGGGAATCGGCGTGCAGGAGAAGGGGAAATGGGAACTGGCGTGCAGAAGAAGAAATGGGCATCGGCGTGCAGAAGGGGGAATGGGCATCGGCGTGCAGAAGGGGGAATGGGAATCGGCGTGCAGAAGGGGGAATGGGCATCAGGCAGCAGAAGGGGAAAGGAATCATGGCGCGAGGAGAAGGGGAAATGGAACTGGCTGCAGAAGAAGAAATGGGCCGGCAAAGGGGAATGGACAGCGCAGAAGGGGAAATGGGAACGCGGCAGGAGAAGGGGAAATGGAACAGCGCAGAAGAAGAAAAGGCACAGTGCGGAGAAGGGGAATGGGGCATCAGCGCAGAAGGGGAAATGGAATCAGGCAGAAGGGGAATGGGCATCAGCGCAGAAGGGGAATGGGCATCGCGCAGAAGGGAAATGGGAATCGGCGTGCAGGAGAAGGGGAAATGGAACTGGCGTGCAGAAGAAGAAATGGGCATCGGCGTGCAGAAGGGGGAATGGGCATCGGCGTGCAGAAGGGGAAATGGGAATCGGCGTGCAGGAGAAGGGGAAATGGGAATCGGCGTGCAGAAGGGGGAATGGGCATCGGCGTGCAGAAGGGGAAATGGGAATCGGCGTGCAGGAGAAGGGGAAATGGGAATCGGCGTGCAGAAGGGGGAATGGGCATCGGCGTGCAGAAGGGGGAATGGGAATCGGCGTGCAGGAGAAGGGGAAATGGGAACTGGCGTGCAGAAGAAGAAATGGGCATCGGCGTGCAGAAGGGGGAATGGGCATCGGCGTGCAGAAGGGGGAATGGGAATCGGCGTGCAGAAGGGGGAATGGGAATCGGCGTGCAGGAGAAGGGAAAATGGGAATCGGGCAGAAGGCCTCGAAGCCAGGCTGAGGACTTTGCTTTTTCTCTCTCAGGCCGTAAGGGAGCACCGGGGCTTTATCAGTGGGGGAGGGGCTGCGGTTGGATGGGGGGGAGGGCAGACTGTGCTGTGGGAATGTCCATTTGGCGGTTTTCTTGGGGAATGGCCTGCAGTCCGGGAGCCCGTCCCGACGGTTTAGGTGAGAGAGGAGGAGGAGGATGTAGTGAGCCGGTGAATGGAAGGAGAGGCGTGAATGTGGGAAGGAAGCTGTGGATATGGCGGCCTATGGGAGTCCTGGCTAACTGTAAAGTTGTCGGCAGCAGCTGTTCTGTCAGCTGCCGCCATGATACCCAGTACTGAGGAGCCCAGGAGGCAAGGGGAGGGGGCGGGGAAGTGCGCCCACGTTCATGGCTCGGGCTCAATGTCCCTTCCTCCTTTCTCCCTCATCCCTCTGAGCTGCATCTTCTCTCAGTCCTCCTAGACTTCGAGGACTGGCTGGACCAGATCGATGAATGACTCACCAGGGACCAGTGGTTCGGGTCATTCTTGCTGCCTTTGGTAGAGAGGTTCCTTCCCATACCCCCCTGGGCTCCCAGTCTATTGAGGATTCTGTGGTACTCCATTTCAGGCAAAGTGATATTCTTTGTGATTCCAACGTCAGGGATTCTAGAGCAGAAGGAACCTTCCAGTCATCTCCAGTGGAGGAAAGGGAGGTCCAGAGAGAAGCCCGGGGGGGAACAGTGGGGTTCCGGCCCAGCTCCTGGAGCTGGAGGCTTCCTCCGCGACCATTCCTCCGACCTGCCCGTGGCATTGTGGCTCCCAGACCAACGGGAATCCTGGACCAGCCCGAGGAGACCGGCCTTGTGCTTTGGGCCTCGGGTGCCTTCATCTACAGGCGGGGGTGGGGAAGATGGGCTTCCTGCCTCAGCCCTGAGCTCCCCTGCCTCACAAATAGGGCCCGGGATCGGCTGCTCTGACTCCCAGGTTCCCTGAGCAAACAAAGGAAGCAGAAGGGAAGTGAAGGGATGGCCGAAGGTTCACAGGCGGGGCAGAGAGGAGCCCGCTGGGCCTGGTGCTGAGGAAATGCTGATGGTGGGAAAGCGGGCAGATGAATGGGTTCTCTTTCCTTGGTCAGGGAGAAGGGCTGACTCGTGGGGTCTGGCAAGGGGAGCCGAGGAGGCCAGAAACGTGCCCTGCCTGGCCCGGGGCCCTGCGAGGCCCGTCCCTCCCGGCCCCCGACCCGCTGTGTGGGGGCCAGCGGCAACTGCTAGAAAAGCTACAGGGGAAGAGGGAGGAGAGAGGAGGGAGGGACGGGTCAGGGGGAGCTGACCGTGGCTTTGTGCCTGGAAAGAAAGAGCCTGATTCAGGCAGAGGGCTGTGGGTGGGAGGCTGGGGAGCACCACCCCTCGGAAGGGAGGAGGAGCTGTGGCCAGAGCTCCACAGAAGGTCCAGGCCCAGCCGCAGCTGGGAAATAGGAGACGAGTGCTCTTCTGCCTGACCTCTGCCAGCAGAGACCCTGGTTCCCTTCAGGGGCCTCCTGTGGGAGACCTTTACTAGGCCCCTGGCTGTGGACTCCCCCACCCATTATCTTGTATTTACTTTACATATAGTTTTGTTTTCTTCCTCCACTGGCAGAATATGAGTCCATAGGGACAAGACTTGGACAGTAGATGGGAGGACAGAAGGTTTTATTAAGTGGTTGTCGTGGGTCGGGCAGTGGGCTGTGTGCGGGGGGGGGGGGTACAAATAATCCCTGCCCTCGAGGAGCTTCCATTTTCTCTAGGGGGAAATCACGGAGCAGAAGAGCCCAGATAATGGTTAGAGACTGAGTCCTGGGTTTGAATCCTGGCTCCCGTATTTAGTATTGATGGGATTCGGGGTCTGCAGAGTAGGGACAAACAGGGCACTTACCCACACAGTTGGGAGGCTTTAATTGGGTAAAAAGTTCTGCAAACCTTAAGGTGCCGTGTGAATGTTGGGGTAGCAGGGCTTTGGGAGCAGACGACGAATTTCTTTTTGGCCACATGGAGGGGCTGGTGGGCCAGAGGCGCCGGTGCAGGTGTCCAAGGGGCAGTGGCAAGAGCCCTGGAAAGGAAGCAGGCTTGGGAGCCATTGACCTAGAGGTTTTGCTTAAAAGCACGGGAGAGAATGAAATCGCTGAGGGAGAGGAGGCCGACAAAGGCTGGCCAGTCAGGGATTTTGAGCCGGAAGGTCCATTAGCCCCTTGACCAGAGGGCTCCCATGTGCTGCCGTGAGCCTTGCCGAGCTCCCCCGGGAGCCACGTTAAATGATAATAGGGAAATGTTGGACAAAATGAATAAAATACATCTTGAGAATGCGACTCTTTGGCTTTTTAAGTGGACCTGGAACCCTTGGGGATCATTTTCTGTCTGAGTTTAATAGGACGGCTCTAGTGGAACCCCTCCTTTCTGCAGGCCAGAAGGGAAAGTCCCTCACGAGCATCAGCAAGCTGGCCAAGGGACGGGAGCGGGGGAGGTAGGGCTCAAATGTCGAGCCTCTGGTTCTAAATCTCCCGCTGGACCATGATGCTCATCCCAAGTCAGAGCAGTGGAAGAACTTAAGCCATCAGGCCTTAAAATGGCACCAAGACTTTGGGGACGTCCTATAGAAGGAGCAAAAATAATTAGCAGAGGAATCCAAGGTGGGACAATTGGAAAGAGAAGGAAAACCCAGAAGAAACGGGGTTCAAGGAGCCCCGTGTTCCACTTTCCTTCTAAATCCCAGAGAGCCCTGCCGGGAATTCAAGGCTTTAAGGTGTTACCAGTTGTCTCAATTGACTTAAATGATTCCAAATTCCACTATTCTGATGCCAACTGGAAAGATCTGCTCCCCCAAGCCCGCCATTGCATCGGTTCCATTGGTTCCCTTGGGTCAGGACTACAGATAAATCCCTCCCGGAAGGGCTGTTTTGGCCCTGGGGGAGAAAGCTCCGCTCCAAGTCTTGCCTCTGCCTTGGGCTAACTCAGTGACTCTTGTTTTGTGCTTGGGTTTGCTCATCTGTGAAATGGGGATAAGTGATCCCTGAGCTCCCAGCCTCGGGTTACTAGGAAGTCTAAGAAGCTAAAGTGTCACTCACGGGGCGCCTCGCGGTACAGGGGCAGGTCTTGCTGTTTGTGCTGTCATGTGGTCATCCCGGTAACGTTGCCCCATGGTGCCCGAGCAGAAGCACCCTGGGCGCGGCCCTGGCCTGGCACCCGCTTTGGGCAGTTAGGGGGAGCTCCTGCCCAAGCTGTCTGGGGACTCCCTTCGCTGTTCTCCAAGGAGCAGGTCGTGGTCAGAGGTCCTGCGGACAACGAGGATGGGCAGAGGCCTCTGGCCTGGGTGACCCCGGAGGGGACGGCTCCGGGAGTTGGGAGAAGCCTGATGGCCGGAGCTTGGCAAGGGCAAGGGGGGGTTTGGAGAATGTTGGCAATGAAGGGAAGGGCAGAGGGCACCAGTGTACCCGGGAGTGCTGGGGAGAAGGGAGTTGGCACGGGGGGGCTCAGGGCCGAGCCTGATGGGAGCCGTACGCCAGCCAAGAGAGCAGGGGCAGAAGCCCCTGTTTTTACCTCGATGTTTTGAACATTCACTGCCGTGTCTGGTCCATGCTGTGCATTGGATCAGTGTGTAATAACATAATATAAATATCATATAAGGGGTAATAGTTCGGTTTGGATCAGGCGCCATGGCACACTGAGCGCTGGGCCTGGAGTCAGGAGGCTCGTCGCCCTGAGGTCAAGCCCAGCCTTGACACTGACCATCTGGGTGACCCTGGGCAAGCCACTTTACCTTGTTTGCCTCAGTTTCCTTATTTGTAAAATGAGCCAGAGAAGGAAATGGCAAGCCCCAAGTGGGTCAGACATGGAGTGAATAAACAAAATAGCACATTGCAGGTATTAACTTATCAGATCTTCGTGATGACCCACTTTACAGATGAGCAAGCTGAGGCACCACCTCAGCTTTAGGTTCAGGAGGTACAGGAACGCACCCCCTGGTAAGGGTCCGAGGCAGGGTTGCTCCCCATCGGTCCTGAATCCAGCCCTTGTGCCCAGCGTGTCGGAAGCACGGTTTGATTGACATTTGGCTGGTTGCCAGGCTGGCACTGCCATCTGCGGCGGCCTGTGAGAAGATCCACCGTCCCTAGAGGGAGGGGAGGAGAAGTCGCAGCTCAGGGTCCCCCTGAGGAGAGGAGCCGGGGAGCGGCGCTTTCCACGGGGATTCTTTTCGGATCGACTCTCCCGGTTTCAGCCCAGCTCAGCTCCCGTAGCCCAGAAGCTTCCAGCTGCTCTTTGTCCAGCTTGGGCCCCTGGGGCAGCCTGGTGGCTCTCCGCTCGCCCTCTCGGTGCCAGCTTACTGAGGACGCCCGATTGGCTTTAGCGCCACGTGGCCCTGCCCAGCGCCAGTGCCTGTCCAGCCTGGCACCACGGTGCCCGCCCTCCCCCCAGGCTGAGCATTGCGTCTCACTGCGTGACACAAGCTGGGCTGAAGGAGTGAAGCCGTTTTTGTGAAAGCCACTTTGGACGGCGTCCAGCCGCCGCGCCGTGCCAGAGCTGAGGGTCAGTGGGGGAAGCTCCGCCCGGAGAATCTGCTCCTGAGGGAGAAGGAAGGTCCCCCCAGAATAGGCGGGGCCCCCCACGTTCTCACCAGATGCTGTGGAAGCTCTGGACGGTTTGTGTTCTTCTGGGGCCGAGAGCCTTCCGACATCCCAGAAATCCCCAAAAGAAAAATCAGGAGTTTAATTCTTTCTTGTCATTCTTCAGACCATCCCCGTAGCCACCCATCGTGACCCCTCGTTCGTCCAGCTTAGCTTTATCGGAAAGCCACTGGGGGATGGAGGGGAAAGCCGGCCCTGGATCGAGCTCTTCCCCGACCCCCAACCTCCCCCCTCCAGCCAAACTGGGGCTCGGTGATCCCATGCTGAATCTAGGCCAGGATTCTCAGGCCATGTGATCGGATAATATGCGGACGTCGTCTTTCTCCTTCTTGGAAAGGTCTTGTTTTTCAGTACATTCCTGCATGGTTTCCTTGGCTCAGGCTCGGCCCGGAGGCCTCCCGGGGGACGGGCTATTTCTGGAAGCTTTGTAACTAAAGGAACTTGAACTATATTGGAGCTGAAGGATCAGGGACCTATTACTAAGAAGCACAGGCCTTATTTCAATTTTACACCTACAGAAACGTCCATTTTATTTGGTGCTTCCTTATTTCATTTTATATATTCATAAACGTACACATAAATGAGGACCTACACAGAAGTGACTTGCAGAGGCAGAATTTTAACCCAGGACCTGAGACTCCAGAGATTATTGGATTATTCACTGAGATTATCCCCCTCTCTGTCCCAAAAGGAAGAATTGGGAAAGCTTCCCTGGAGTTTGGAACCAAGGTTACATTATTATCGCGAACAATACCGATGATCATAATATTATGTTATAAAATTATAATTACAGTAAACACCAATTAAATAATTGATATTAATTATTACGTCAATTCGTCGAGCGGCTTTGTTGGCAGGAGAGGAATTCCTTCTAGGAAGGCAGAGACGGTTTGCGTGAATGACAATCTTAAGACTCCGGAGCTCCCAGAACGAGGTCCAGTAATTGGCCCCCATGGTTGTCTTGGGGGTGAAGGAACTTGGTTTTCCTGAGAACAAATGGACACTTGGGAGGCTGAAATCCCAAAAAAGGTCGTAAGCTCCGAACTCCTTTCACGTAACCTAAAAGGGCGGCGAGGGGCACCGCGTCCTGGAGTCAGGAAGGCCTGAGTTAAAATTCTGAGTTCTATTACTGGGTGACCCTGGGAATCATTACCCAGTTTCCCTCTCTGTAAAATGAGCAAGAGAAGGAAATGGCAAATCACTCCAATGTCTCTGCCAAGAAAACCCCAAATGGGGTCAGAGTCAGACTTGAAAGGTGACTGAATGAGAAGTCATAGAAAGATATTTAAACTTGAGCAATAGGTCAGTAATAACGATGTATTCCATAGCTTCATCAGGATGGTCTTGTTGCTGTTATTTTGATATCATTGTGGCCCGTGGCTGTGTTGTCTGCCCAATTTTGGGTCTTCCAGTCTTTCTCTTCTTCAGTAAATATAAGCTACTTTTCTACCCATTTATCGGACAAGAAAGAAATTATTCTGATTAATTACAAAGTGAGCTGTGCGAATTTCAGCCATGTGTATGAGGACTGACTGAGTGAATGGAGGGGACAAGAAACGTCTTATTTCGTCTCTTTTCTTGCAGTGAGCTCATAGTCAGGGCTTTAGGAACATGTGCTAACTGAGGGGACAAGAAACATCTTATTTTTTTGTCTCTTCTTGCTGTAAGCACATAGTCAGGGCTTCAGGAATATGTAAGCAACGAGGGACAAGAAACGTCTTATTTTTTTGTCTCTTCTTGCTGTAAGCACATAGTCAGGGCTTCAGGAAGATGTGCTAACTGAGGGGACAAGAAACGTCTTATTTTTTTGTCTCTTCTTGCTGTAAGCACATAGTCAGGGCTTCAGGAAGATGTGCTAACTGAGGGGACAAGAAACGTCTTATTTTTTTGTCTCTTCTTGCTGTAAGCACATAGTCAGGGCTTCAGGAAGATGTGCTAACTGAGGGGACAAGAAACGTCTTATTTTTTTGTCTCTTCTTGCTGTAAGCACATAGTCAGGGCTTCAGGAAGATGTGCTAACTGAGGGGACAAGAAACGTCTTATTTTTTTGTCTCTTCTTGCTGTAAGCACATAGTCAGGGCTTCAGGAAGATGTGCTAACTGAGGGGACAAGAAACGTCTTATTTTTTTGTCTCTTCTTGCTGTAAGCACATAGTCAGGGCTTCAGGAAGATGTGCTAACTGAGGGGACAAGAAACGTCTTATTTTTTTGTCTCTTCTTGCTGTAAGCACATAGTCAGGGCTTCAGGAAGATGTGCTAACTGAGGGGACAAGAAACGTCTTATTTTTTTGTCTCTTCTTGCTGTAAGCACATAGTCAGGGCTTCAGGAAGATGTGCTAACTGAGGGGACAAGAAACGTCTTATTTTTTTGTCTCTTCTTGCTGTAAGCACATAGTCAGGGCTTTAGGAACATGTGCTAACTGAGGGGACAAGAAACGTCATTTTTTTGTCTCTTCTTGCTGTAAGCACATAGTCAGGGCTTCAGGAAGATGTGCTAACTGAGGGGACAAGAAACGTCTTATTTTTTTGTCTCTTCTTGCTGCAAGCACATAGTCAGGGCTTAAGGAACATGGGCAGAATTGAGGTGAGGCACATTTGTAGGTATCTACATGTTTCTTTAGAACCTTCATATTTGTTCTTTTCATGAGATAATATTTTATTATCTGCAGATTTTATCGAATCGTTCTGTTCCTCCTTGTTTTTTGTCCATTACAAATGAAGGAGAGAAGAGTATTTTAGCCCTTTTCCTCCTTTGAATAATGTCCTAAGGACAGAGCACTAATATTGGGATCAAAGGACCACAGCTCCACCAACAATGTAGTGGCATTCCCATTTCCTGTCTTTCCTTCCTCTTTACAGAATTTGGAAATCTTTGGCTGTTTTCGTGAGACCGATTGCTTCAGTGTAACCATTCTGAGGTTTAGTCAGTAGTTAGTTGTGCCACATCTGTTTCTATGGGATTCTCATCCCCTGCTTGATTTTTCACACATCTGCCTCACGGGATTGAGCCAACGTTCTGGAGAACTTCCTTTGGTTCTTTGATTGGCTTTTGATCTGTCCATCTTTGAGGCTGGCCCGCCTCCTTTCCTAATCATCCCGAATGATGTTCCTTATAAGTAAATTATGCTTTGTACATAAAAAATAAAATGGCAGCATTTGGCACTCTTGCTGTGGTTGAGTCAGCAGTGGGGAGCCGTGGAAGGAGCATGAGGAGGTGGGTGTAGGTAAACCGACCCTTGGGTCTAGGGTGGCTTGGAGGGAAGAGAGACTAGAGGCAGACAGACCAGCTAACTTTTGAGAAGGCCTGACCAAAAGTCACGGCTGTGCTCACAGAGAGAGGGGTTGGATGACCAGACAGTCGGTGTCAGACTTTTGGGGGCACGGAGTCTCCTTGGTGTCTGAAATAACGTCTTCTTTGCAGTATTCCCAAGAAGTTGGGCTTGTAGCTGTGGCTTAAGCACCTTGAAGTGTGTGTGTGTGTGTGTGTGTGTGTGTGTGTGTGTACACACATGCATCCATGGGATGATGGAATCAAAGGCCCCCAGTTCGAATACTAGCTCTACAGTTTAGTGTCATTTAGAGTTCATGTCATTGCTCTGGGCCTCAGTTTGCCCATCTGTAAAAATGGGTCAGCTCCACTGGATCATGATGTGACCTCAAGTCTACCTTAGAATGTGATGCTTATCGTAAACTTAATCTTCATCTGCCTTTTTCTCCCTTTTGCTCATCCCCACTCCTTCGCTCCTTTCCTTTGGGGGCTGAGCAGAATAAGGCTGAGCTCTTCAATAAGGACTTCACTTTTGGTACATGAAGACCTCGATCCTGGAAGCCTCTCCCTGCCCTCTTGCCCATTTGTTCAGTCATTTCAGTTGTGTCTGACTCTCTGTGACCTGATTTGGGGTTTTCTTGGCAAAGACACCAGAGGGTTTGACCATTTCTTTCTCCAGCTCATCTGACAGATGAGGAAACTAAGGCAAACAGGTAAGTGACTTGCCTATGGTCACACATCTAGGAAGGGTCTGAGGCTGGATTTGAATTCAGGAAGATGGCCTTCCTGACTCCAGACTTAGCACTCTATGCTCCATGATGACACCTGGTGGCCATTTTTCTTTAAAATTTTTTTTGTTTCCTCTTTTCTTGCATCCTTATAATATAAAGCGGATCTTTCCTTCTCTTTCTCCCTGTCCCCTTCCCAAGAGCCATCCCATATGACAAATAGCATTTTTTTTTTAGCGAGGATAAAAAGGCATAACGGATTAGATCGCCACATTGAGAAAATCGGAAACCACGTGCAATGTGTAACACTTGTGGACCAGACATCTTTCCCAAAGATGGGTGGGTTGTATATTGCTTTATTCTCATCCTCTTGATTTTAAAAGGCACTTCGTGACTTTTCATTTTTTTGGTGTGTTGTCCCTTCCTTCCATCTACATTGTTGTGGTTACTGTCTGATGTTTTCTTGCTTCGTGCTGCATCCGTTCATGGAGATCTTCCCGAGCTTCTCTATTCATCACCCATATAATTTCTCACAGCTAGTAAGATTCCATTACACTCTTGAACTGCAGTTTATTTCTATTTGCCAAGAAAACCCCATGGAAAATCCATGGGTCATGTAGAATGGCTTAACAACAAGAACCCAAAATTTGTTTACCTATTCCTCAACGGATGGGGATCTACTTTGTTTCCAATTCTTAATGATCAAAAAAAAATTGCTCTTATAAATATTATGTCATTATAGGAAATGTTTTCTTACCGATGACTTCCTTGGAGTGTAAGCCCAGCAAGGAAGTGTATGGACATTTTTATTTTATTTTTTATAATTATTCAACATTAACCCTTGCAAAATCTCATGTTCCAATTTCCCTCTTTTCCTCCTCATCCCCTCCCCTAGATGACAAGTAATCCAATATATGTTAAACATGGTAGAAATCTATGTTAAATCCAATCTATGCCTCCGTGTTTATACAATTATCTTGCTGCACAAGAAAAAGCAAATCAAATTTCAAAAATGAGAAAAAATAAAAAGCAAGCAAACAACAAAAAGAGTGAAAATGCTATGTTGTGAACCACACTCAGTTCCCATAGTCCTCTCTCTGGGCATAGATGGCTCTCTTTATCACAAAATCATCTTGTTGGAGAGAGCCACCATGTATGGACATTTTAATCATTTTATTTGTGTAATTCCAGATTACTTTGCAAAATGGTTTTACCACTTCGCAGCTTCCCCAACAATCTGTTAGCGTGCCCATCACTCCGCATCTCCTTCAGCATTGACCGTTTCTTGTTATTTTTGCCAATTTGCAGGAGATGAAGTAAAACCTCAGGATTTTTGTGTATTTCTCTTCTGATGAATGATTTGGAGCATTTTTCACTTTGCTGTGAATACCTTGTGGTTCTTCTGAGAATTGCATGGCCTTTGAATATCAATTGGGGCATGGCTGTTAGATGTAGAAATACACCCACACCCACACTGGAACCCTTAACTGAACGCCACTTCCTTATCAGAAATTGGATACAAAGATTTTTCCCATTTGATCTCTTCCCCTTTTCTCCTGCATGCATTCGTTAGAAGCTTTTGAGTTTTAAGCATTCAGTTCTGTATTTTATTTTTGCCAATTGCATCTGTGTCTTTTTTGGTTAAGAATTAGCAATAAATTTGATCGGAGAAATCTGGGGAAGGGATGAGGGAATGGGAGGTGGGTAGGGAAGAGGGGGAGAGGTAGAGGAGGGTCAGAGATGTGGTTTGTCAGCAGACATCACGCCTGGATGACTCATGAAGTCTCTACCATGAGTCTTCCCTTCTCCCCTACTTTTTTTTTTCAAAAAAAGGGGAAACGTGCACCATGAATTTATTATCTACCAAAGCCATTTGTATTTTTTATCTTTCTTTTTTATTTTCCAGCTTTCTAGGGCCGCCCGGCATCCCATTTAGTCTGGAGGTATCTGTGGCTCTTGTTCCTCCTTCCATGCTTTTTTTTTCTTTTATTTTTTTGGACAGTGATCCCCCTTTTCTGCTTTTGTCCAACATTAGGAGGGAAAGAAAAGAACTAAGACTGAACTTGTTTTTAACTGAGGAATGTCAAATGTTTCCTCATCTCTTGAAACACATTTAAGTTTCGCGTCTTTGTCGGAGGTGGGCGCCTCCTGATCCCGTGCTTGCGACCCCAAGGGAGGCCGGCTGGTTCTGGACTTGGGAAGCCCCTGATGCTCTGGGGAGCTGCCAGTGTTCTGGGTGGAGCTGAATATGGGTGGGCTGGATTATTTAAAGGGGATGGGGATGATTATAATCCCCCCCAAGTCTCCCATTTCTAAAGTGCTTTAATATTTTCTGTGTGCTTATAACAACCCCTGGAGGCGAGTAATATAGACGCCATCATCCCCATTTTACAGATAAAGAAACTGAGGATCTGACATGTCTTGCTCAGTCTGAGTCTGAGGTGGAAATTTGAATTTGTCCTATTTCAGTCTAGCACTTGGTGCACTCTAGTGCCCCCTGCTGCTCGTATATCTTAAAGTGCTCTCTGAGTGCTAACTTATTATTACTGATGCTCTGAAGATGAGTGGAGGGGGAGAGATGCCGGTGTAGATGAGACACAGCGCTGGTGCTCATAGTAGATGTACTCTCCCTGTTCCTTCTTCTTCCTCCTGCTTCCTTCTCCCTTTTCCTCTCTCCTTCCCGATCTTTCCCTTTTCTTGCTTTGTCTTCTCTATCTCTTTCTCCATCTTGGAATGAAAGTTGGGATAATTGAAAAATAAAAGAGGAGATATTCCCTGCCCTAGAAGAATTTCCTTCCTTCCTTCCTCCCTCCCTCCTTCTGTCCCTTCCTCCCTCCTTCTTTTCCTTCCTTTCTCTCTCCATCTCTCCTTTCCTTCCTCCCTTCCTTTTTCCCTTCCTCCCTCCCCCCTCACTCCTTCCCTCCCTTTACCTATCTATGTAATTATCTCTTGCATAGGGTCATACGGCTAGTAAGTGTCTGAGGCAAAATTTGAACTCGTGTCCTTCTGACCCAGGGCCGGTGTTCTGTCCACTGCGCCACCTATTTCCCCCAAGCTTCTATTCTTTTAAGGAGAGTCGGTCTTCCCATAAATACAGAAATAAAACTGCGGCTACAACATAAGTTCAGAGTAATATGGGCTGGGGTGGGTCGGAGTTCCTAGAGCTGATCCCCACAGGCCATTTGTGGAAGGAAGCACCGGGAGAAATGGGGGCTTCTAAGAGGTGGTCCTGAGGGAGGCACGGGAGACAGCTGTGTGGAAGGAAGAGCGGGAAGGTGCATGTGTGGAGGGAAATGTCTGGAAAGAGCACCTGTGACCAGTCTGGAAGGGCTTTGAATGCCAGTGACATGAGGAGGGACTCGGTACTGGGGCTGCTGGTGGCCCTGTCCTAGTGTTGCCCTGTGGGCCAACGGTCGGCCCTATGCACGTGTCAGGGGCAGAATGGCGGGGGGCTTTGGGTGCTCATTATTTCCCTCTTGGGTTGTAGCCCTCTTTCCTTACAGCAGTTCCAGGAGGGGCATGGCTGGGGTTCCCAGAAAGGTTCTTGCCGTGCCCTCTCCGCTGCTGCTCCCTGTCTGGCACAGCCTTTGTTCTCTGGGCCCCATTGTCTGAGCGGAACCTGGTGGGAGGGAGGCCCTCGGTGTTCAAGACCAGAATGTCCCTCTGCTCTGAGGAACATCGAGTCCGAGGCTGGGTGATCACATGACCTCAGCTCTGACTCAATCCAGACGTCTCCATCAGACAGTATATCTTCTGTTATCCCTGGGACTGTGACATCCTCGAGGCCTGAGAAACTGTTGTGATGGAGGCTGCCTTGCTTTAAATGGGGGAGAAACTGAGTTATGATAGAGACCGCCTTGCTTTTGAGGGGGGAGAAACCGAGTTATGATGGAGGCTGCCTTGCTTTTGATGGGGGAGGGAAACCGAGTTATGATGGAGGCTGCCTTGCTTTTGAGGGGGGAGAAACCGAGTTATGATGGAGGCTGCCTTGCTTTTGATGGGGGAGGGAAACCGAGTTATGATGGAGGCTGCCTTGCTTTTGATGGGGATGGTGATGACTCATCCTGTTGTGACCCAGACAGTAATGTCCACCTAGGAGAGATGCCTTGGGTACTGAAGAGTGAGGATCTAGAAGTTGAAGGCTGAGAGCAGCTGGGAAGCGTGCTTCAGGAGTGAGTGTACATGGGTGAGATCCCTGACCCGCAGCTGAGGAAACCAAAGGTGCTGCTTCTAAGTGGCTTCTCAGGGTAAAGCAAACACCCGATTGTTTACCTACCAGAATACATAACCCTAAGTGTGGTGGAAGATGTACAGTTAAACAAATGCCTAAAGGAAGGAAACAAATATTTATTATACGCCTACTGTGTGCCAGGCACTGTGCTAAACGCTTTACAAATAGGATTTTATTTGATCCTCACAGCAGTGGTGGAAGATGTACAATTAGACAAATGCCTAAAGGAAGGAAACAAGCATTTATTATATGCCTACTGTGTGCCAGGCACTGTGCTAAACTCTTTACAAATAGGATTTTATTTGATCCTCACAGCAGTGGTGGAAGATGTACAATTAGACAAATGCCTAAAGGAAGGAAACAAGCATTTATTATATGCCTACTGTGTGCCAGGCACTGTGCTAAACTCTTTACAAATAGGATTTTATTTGATCCTCACAGCAGTGGTGGAAGATGTACAATTAAATGAATGCCTAAAGGAAGGAAACAAGCACTTATTATATGCCTACTGTGTGCCAGGCACTGTGCCAAACGCTTTACTAATAAGATTGTATTTGATCCTCACAGCAATCCAGGGAGGTAGGTGATGTTTTGATCCCATTTTAGAGTTGGGGAAAGCTGAGACAGACAGGTTAAGCGCTAGTCCCACAGTTAGGAAGTGTCTGAGGCGGAATTTGAATGGCACTTCTGAAATGCATCCTGAGGTGATAACAGCTCCGTAAATATGACTATCGTCAACCCTTTTCCTTGAATATTTTTTAATTGACATTTGAAAAATTTTGTGAGGTTTTGCAAATGCTCTTTAAAAAGTGGTGAAGGTTTTTTGTGTCTGATAGATGAGTCACCTGCAAAGTGTTCCCCAGAAAACCCGACGGATGGAAACCATTTCTGCTTCATGATCCTTTGCCTCTCAAGGGGAAGGGTGACCCGGGGCCCTGGGACACCTTCTGTTTTTGCCATCCCATCGCTGACGTCTCCTTCTGCTTTCCGTTCTTTACAGTCGTGCTTCTTTCTCTGGGGACCTTCCAGATGCCTCAGTCTCTGTTGTGTTTATGCAATTGCCAGATACTTCAGGGTGGGCTTGAAAAAAATACCTTCCAATATTTTGTTATCGTTTAACAAAGATTTGTTTTCTGTCTTTCCAAGCACAGCCTCCGCCTCCACACCCTCCCTCTTACATAAAATGTTAAAAACAGAGCCTTCCTGTTGGAATTGGCTAAAAGTCTAAAGCACAGATTAAGTTTGGGTAAGCACAGAGGGGTTGGACAGGTCTCTGAATGTGGCCTATGACTAACTCGCAAAGGCAGAGAGGGAAAATGCCTTTTCTCTGGGAGCTTCATGTTCTACTCTATTCATCCAATTGCTTTTTATGTTTTAGTTCTTTTATTGTTATCAATCAATCAGCAAGCAGTTACTGATCCCCTACCTGCCTGGGTGTTGGAGTGACATGGTCAGAAATGAGAGTCCTTTTTCACAAGGTGCTTTCGTTCTCATGGAGCAGACAGACGTGCACAAATACAGGTGGATAAGAGTTTTGAGATGGAAAGCATCGATGATGCTGAGAGGGGATGAGGAAGGACAAGGGTAGGGAAGGCAGAAGGGGCTTCCTGCTGAAGGGGATGCTTAAGCTGAGCATCCTCAGCACCCAAGGATTTCTGAGGTGGAAATGAGGAGAGAACATGGGAGATTGTGTCCTGCTGGGAGTGCTTCTGCACAGGAAGGAAAACCCGGCTTCTGATTTGTGCATTTTGGTAGGATTTCATTTTTTTACTTGGACTCGCGCCACTCCCTTCCCCCAGTCTTCCGAATGATGAGCCAGGAGTAACTAGTTGTAGTTCCTGCCATTTCCCGACATTAGGAGAGAAAGAAGAAACTAAAACTGAACTTGTCTTTAATGAGGAATGTCCAGTGTTTCCTCTTTGTTGAAACACATATCTTCAAGTTTAGCGTCTTTGTCGGAGGTGGGCGCCTCCTGATTCCCGTGCTTGCAACCCCAAGGGAGGCCAGCTGGTTCTGGACTTGGGAAGCCCCTGCTGCTCTGGGGAGCTGCCAGTGTTCTGGGTGGAGCTGAGTATGAGTGAGCTGGATTATTTAAATGGTGATGAGGATGATTATAATCACCCCCAAATCTCCCGTTTCTAGAGTGCTTTAATATTTTCTGTATGCTTATAAGAACTCCTGGAGGCTCTTTCCTGGGCTTCTTTGAAGCATTTGCTGCCAATGAGATCTCGGGGTAGGACGTTAGGGCTCGTTAGTCACTTTTTTGGTGGAATTTCACATTGTCCTCCAGAACAGTCAGTGAGACCCTGATACCTCCAACAAGGTGGTCACATTTCGCCATTGACTATTCCCAACTTTGGGCATCTTTTCCTCTGATTTTTCAGATGGGGAAACTGAGGCTTGATGATTTGCTCAATATGACTTAGGTATGACACAGCTAGGTTTGGATCCGGGTCATCTGGTGCCAAATCCATTGCCTCCTGATGTTACCTCGTATATTAGGCAATTATTGACATAATAAGTGGCAGGGTTATCATCATCATTATTATTATCATCATTATCATTTCTTAGGCATTTGTGGTGAAATGACTTGCTCGGAGTAAGTATCTCAAGCTAGATTTGAAGTCGAGTCCTCCCAATGCATTATCTACTGCTCTACCTCTCTGCCCCTTGTAGTTATTCTTTAGAGTGCTAATGATAATAGTAGCTGATGTTCAGACCTTTTTGCAAAGCGCTTGAGTTCTCAAAATGAACATGATAACACTTGACCTGGAACCATGCAGCTCAAGCGTCTTGCCGTCTCCTAAATCACTATTAAATCTGAATCTCTGATAAAAGATGTCACCATCTTTTAGTTGGTCCTGGTTTAATTCAGTCAGTCAGCATTTATTAAGCACCTACTATGTGTCAGGCACCGTGCTCGGTCCCTTGCCTCCAGGGAGCTTGCCATCTAATGGATACGGCTCTTCATTTGCCATGAAAACCCCAAATAAGATCATGGAAAATGGGACACAACTGACAACGACCAAACGCCAAGTACTCTTTTTACTGGCCTGTAGTAATTGCACTCTCTGTCTCACCTTCCACCTACCCAGCTAGCCATTTTGAATTCATTTGGGCTCTCCATTTCTTTTCAGATTGGTAACTCTTTCCCGGCTTGCTCTCCCTTGGGAAGCTTTTGATAACCCGGGGTCACCCCAAGAATCGATGAAGCCTTAGTTGGAGTGAACAGCAGAAAACAGAGGTAAGACCAGTCCAGGCAACAGTGGGAACAGCCTGAGTGCCCGCTGGGGCGAGGCGGGCCTACGGGGTCTATGAATATAACGGGGTATTATTTGCCTGTAAGAAAACAAGACTGAAGAATTCAGAGGCTGAGCAGAATTAGATAAACTGCCGCTGACTAAAGGAAGCTGACTGGGGAAATAATGTCCGGGGTGATGGTAACCATGGAACAGCCGGAAAATGAAATTCAATGCTGGTGATGGCAAGATCTTGGTTCTAGGGAAGAGTTCAGGAAATTAACCACCCTCCCTTATTTGCAGAAGGGTGGGATGGGGTGGGGTGCAGCAGGGCATTGGGGACAGAGCGGAGATTTTACCTGGAGCATTCTGCACTGGGTGGGGCAGAGGAGGGGAATACTTTTGGAAAGGCTAGAGGAGCCCTCAGAGGTCATGTCTTCCAGCACTCTGGTTCTACTGAGGAAACTGCTGGAGAGACTTCAGGGGAATTCACCCACCTTACAAAGTTGATTATTTGAGGCAGGATTTGAATTCAGATTCTTCCCTACCTTCTAGTGTGACTTCTTCATTTGCAGATGAGGGAATCAGTCGGAACATCAGCAAACATTTATGAAGCGCCTACTGTGTGCCAGGAACTGGGTGATATATTAGAAACCCAGAGAAATCAGGACCTTTTCCAGGGTCACGAATCCAATGCTTTTCCATATGCTTTGATTTTTAAGCTAATTGGTAAATATAATTAAAAATATTAATTAAATTAAAAAATTAAAAATATAAATGAGAAATAGGGAGCAATACAAATTTAAATAAAAGGAAAAAATCCCCCCAATATAATCACCCCATTTGAAAAATTGGTGCTTTTAAGCTCCCCCTCTCCCTGTCACCCTCCCTGCCCCATTTCAGCTCTTGTTACTTTCCTGTTTGGATCTGGGGGGGGGGGGGAGGGGGAAGGGTTGATCCTCTTCCTCTGTGATTTTCCTTTTAAGGAGATAAACCGTTTCCTTGCTTTGGCCAGATTTGATGCAGTTTAATTTTCCTCTCCTTTTCTATGTTCTCTTTATGGTTCTTGCTGCTAAGGGCCAGAGGAAGTCAGGGTGGGGTTTGGGTATCAAAGAAAGGTCAGCGACCCTTCCTCTCCCTTCAGCCCCCAAGGATGGGGCCGGACGTGGGCAGGCCTTGGGTTGGCAGATATTTTTCCCCCAGAAGCTTTTGTCCTTTCTCCCGTCAGCAGATTTGTTCTCCCCTTTCTCACGATGCTCAGTCTCTTTTTTTGGGGGGGGGGTGGGGAGCGTTTGAGACGGATGGCTCTCCCTCCCGTGGCCACCCACAAAGCTATTTATAATCTTATCACGGGACCTGGATGGTGATCCTTTTATTCGTCCTCAAAAGCTGGAAGCCGCGTAGGCTGTTCCGTCCTGGGTCACTTCTCCTGGGAAGGTGTTGGAGGGGTGACTTGGCTTATTGGATGCAGATTTTTTTTGGTCTACACTTGTGACTTCACTGACGTGGCAAATGCCTCCCGTTAATTTGCATTGACAACTATTCTGGGACACGAGGGCCTAAGCAGCTTGCCCAGCGTTACCCAGCGAGCGTGTACCAGAAGCAGAACCCAGACTCGGGTTTTTCTGACGTTGGAATTGCGTCCCATCTCCTCGTCATGTGGCACCTGGGACCTATGTACTGTCTGCTGAATCTGGAACGGCATCCTCAGCCCCATGTAGTCAAAGGATCAAACTCATTCTTGCTAAAGTGTGAATGACTGACATTCTGGGATTGGCTAAAACTTAGGACCAAATCTCTGAATGGTAGGATTTCAGATGAGGTGACCATTCAGATGGGAAAATGCCACGGTGAGATGAGAGAGGGTATTTAGTAGGAAGGCAGAGCCCTGCTCCTTCACTGAGCATGGTTTCCTGCTCTTACAATGTCTCGGGATCCCTCCTTCCCCCCCATCTTTACCTTTGACAAATCCTGTGCAGGTTTGGCCTTTGGCTAAGTCTTGACCGGATTTCTGTTTGAAGAAGCACCTGAGCCAGCTCCCGAGAGCTCATTGGAGCCATTTTCTTTAGGAATGGACTGGTCAGAACATGTCCTTTTGCAGGGACCACCCACCCTCCCCTGCTTTTTTAGCTCCGCTAGAATTGGAAGTTCCTTGAAGACGGGACTTTTTTTTTTTAACTCGTTTTTGTGTTCCCTGTGTCGTATAGGGGGTGTCAGTACCTCGAGCACTGGCCTGGAGACAGATTCATTTTACTGGGTTCAGATCTGGCCTCAGACACTTACCAGCTGTGTGTGAAGTAGACGAGTCACTTCATCATGTTCGCCTCAGTTTCCTCATCTGTAAAATGACCGGGAGAAAGAAGGGGCAAACCTAGGCGGTCCTTGCCAAGAAAACCCCAAACGGGATCATGGAGAATGGGACACAACTGATGACGACCGAACACCAAGTACTCTTATTACTGACTGTAGTAATTGCACTGTCAGTCTGTCTAACCGTCCACCCACCATTCATCATTCTCTATGTTACTGAGGACTTACTGTCTTCATCACTCATAGCTAACTTGTGAAAGCAGAAGAATCGTGAAGTTTGTCTCCATTTGCGTGCCCACCAGACCGCCCCTCAAGGGGTTTTTCTCTTTTCCTACTCCAATGTTGGCAGGTCGGACACGGGCGAGGCTTCCAAGGCAAGAGATCGTCAATGTTATTTCCAGCGGCGTTACTCTTGGGCTCTTTCCCGCAGGGCTCCTTAGCCCATTTTCTCCTCTGGTCTGGAGCTTAGTCTGAGTGCTGGCTGATTTTCAAGCTTTTCTCATCCCAGACTCCTGGCTTTTTGCCAGCGTCTGGTTTCCTTTGAATACTTCACTTTACTCGACATCTTCATTCCTTCCCAGTATCTGGGTCAGGACGACCTCTTGTAGTCAGGCTGGGATTGTCCTGTCCGTTAATCTCTCCTTTTCAGGATTTTTTCCGTCCTAGAATGATAGAGTCGTGAATCAGCAAGTAGGACACATCATGATTCTGGCATCTTGGTATTGATTCAGAGCGCTATTATTTCTTAAAGTAGTTTTCTGTCTTATGAACCAAGTGACTCCAGATGCTTTTAGCAGCCAAAGAAGGACATCCTTTTCTTGGGAATCCCTGTACCCCTCCTCAGGAAGATGCTCTTCTTGTGCTCTTTTTTTGGAGGTTAAATGAGACACACTTTGTGGTGGCTCTGATACCTTCTCTGATACCTCAGATCAGTGATGTTAGGATGTAAATTGTAGTTCGTCCGTGTCTGCTTATCCCGTGTGACTGTTGCCCCTCTTCTCCCCACCTTCCCTTGACTTGTGAGGACCTCTGAGAAGCATATGGATCATCTTGCTTTTTCTGACAATTATTCAGTAAGCATTTATTAAACACCTCTTATATTCTAGGCATTGTCCCAAGGCCTGAGGATACAAAAGACACAGGACAGTTCCAGCTCTCAAGGAGCTTATGCTCTATGACGGAAAGTCAGGTCCTTGGGGACGAATCACTGATTTTTGAGTTACGGGTGCCCAGCACAGTCCTTGGTACATAGTAGGTGCTTACCAGTGTATATTAAAAAGAATATATTCAGTCGAACACCAGCAGATTTTGTATTTGATCCAGAGGATATGGGTCATATCCTCTGGATCCTGGTGTTTATTGGGGTGATGTGATCAGGTCAGTACTTTAGGAGGTCTCCTTGGGGGCTGGGTGGAGGATGCACCGGAGTGGGGAGAGGCCTGAGGCAGATCCCCCAGCAACTGTCGCAGGATCCCAAGTAAGTGATGAGGGTCTTCGTGAGGGGTTAGCAGTGTCAGTAGAGTGGGGCACGTCTCAGAGGGGGCTGCAAGGGGGAAACATCGGACATTGAGCACGACCATTATACAGGCTGGTGGCGGTGAGAGGAGTTTGGCTGTTAGAATGACCGTGGATTGTGAGCCTGGGTGACCGGGATGCTCGTGGTCCCCTTGACTGTTACTGGGAAGGAGGCAAAGCGGGGGGAGCGGATTAGAGGAAAGATGAGACCTTTGGATCTGTGGAGGGGATGGCCAACAGGAGACGTCTGAACAGCATTTGGGGGTCTCCAGAGAGGGCCGGGAGGCATCGGCCGAGTGCGTTTTCATCCATGAGAAGGCTCTAGGAGTAGGGGAGGACTGCGGCTCAATGTCTGCAAAGACTCAAAGGAAAGGCAAGTGGGCTGG
The DNA here is from genome assembly GCF_902635505.1 of Sarcophilus harrisii. Taxonomy (NCBI): domain Eukaryota; kingdom Metazoa; phylum Chordata; class Mammalia; order Dasyuromorphia; family Dasyuridae; genus Sarcophilus; species Sarcophilus harrisii. Next base: position 650,943,937 of record NC_045427.1, on the reverse strand, counting down.
ACATCCTGTGGGAAACCAGGCCAGGCTCATGGGGATCCCACGCTTCTCCCCGGAACAAAGCCTTCTTCAGAGCAGCCTTGTTTCAGGGAAGCTGCGAGTCATGGCATTCCAGCGACTGAGACCCGAGTTCCCGGTCACCCGGAGGGCAGTGGGGAGGGGGCCCGCGTGGGCAGCAGCAAGCGCAAGGGCAGGAAGGCCTGGAGGCCGCCACAGAGCGATGCAGGGGTCACAGGAAAAGTCGGGCTGCTCCCGGAGCCAGAGCAGGGTTGGGTGGTGGGCCTGACTGCAGGCGAAGCGCTGTCGTGGTCCTTCATAATCCGGCACTCCCCTCTCTGGGCTTCCGCATCTCTTGCCACCGTCCCCAGCTCTTCCATCCGGGGACCTCCTGGCTGATCCATGAGCCCTTTCCTACCTGTCGTCCACGCCTGGAATGGTCCACCTTCCGACTTCCTTCCAGCCCCATCTAAAATCTCACCTTCTAAAGGAGCCTTTTCCCTCTTTCCTAACCTAGAGCCTTCTCTCCTTTAATCATTTCTATTTCTCCTGTTTGGAGCTTCTTTGTACATATTTATTTGCATTTTGGTCTCCTCAAGGGCAGGAGCTGTCTTGTACTTTGCTTTTTAGCACAGTGCCCGGCACATAGTAGGTGCTTGTTGACTATTAGTGAGCCACTCTATGCATGAGAGTTAAGATTTGCAATTTAAAAAATAGAAACATATTTAGTAGGTGACGGGTTGATTCTGTTTTCAAGGCAGCGAAGGTAGCTCGGGGCGTCAGGAAGGATCCCACGACTCCTGGGGCTTCTTCCTCAGACTTTCGACTCCCTTCTTGCTTGAAGAGCCCACAACCGAGTCTCGGGTAAATCCACCTGGGACAAGCCAGAGCCAGTTCTCCCGCACCTTTTCCCCACAGCTCTGGCTGGCGGGAGGGGAGGGCTGTCGGGGTCCTGGCTCGTAGCCTCAGGGAAGCGGTTTCCTTTCCCTGTGAATCCTGTGGCCTCGAGGGTCCTCATGGGACCAGAGGCGAGTCTGGTCGGCAAAGCTGACGGGGGCCGGGGTTCAGAGGCCTCTGCGAGAAGGGCCCCCGTCCCCCCGGGCACGGCTCCGGCTGTTAGCACATCAAGCTAAAGTTGGTTTCCCCAGTGATGGAGGTTGGTCCTTGTTCTGGCCTTGGGGGTCAAGCACAATGGCTGGCATCGGAGGCCGCGAGCCAGATCTTGGGATACTTAAGCTTTTCACATCGCCCTGATTCTTCTCTTCTCCAGCTTAAACACGCCCTGGTCTTTCCCATGTCCTTAAATGACCCAGGGTTGTTGGGATGTGCTGGGAGTAAATATGGGCAACAATACCCAGAGGCCAGGAGGTCCTGGTTAGAACCTTGGACTTAGATCGTGTTTTCCGCTTGAAACAATGATGGAAAAGGTGGAGGGTTCCCAAGACAACCCACGAAAGCCTCTTTTAACATAGGGTGTGACAGGGGCTGCGCTCCGGGTCGCCAGAGCTGCTCGCCAAGTATTTTTGGTATTTTTTCCTCCCCAAACGCCAAAGCGCGTTTCCTTCTTCCTGCTCACGAGCGGGGGAGGCCTTCCTCTCACAACCCTTAAAAATCACATCGTCATCCCCAAACAGGCCCACGAACCCCTGGGCTCCTCCAGTCAATACTCCCCGTTCTGAGGTCAGAGGGAGGGAAGGGGATTGACTCGATGGACTCCCGATGGAGTCCTTCCGGGTCGTCATTGGAGACTTTTTGGCAAATCTTCACTCCCTTTATTCGGGACTCTGGCCTAAGTTTACCGGGTGACTTCTTCCCACTCCCTCTCGCCTCCTTTTCCCTGAAAGCGAAACTTTTTTTTTTGATCGCTTTCAAGTTTTGTAAGTAGGGCACACAACGATTTTCTGTTTGATTAAGTTAATTTTGCCCAAGTGATTTTAATGTGTTCATAGCCAGATGAAGTTCATTTTTTTTTTTAAGGGAAGCTTTTTTAAATAATTTTTTTATTCAATAACCTGAAAATAAAAGCAAGCAAGCTCAACTATTCTAGGGCTGCATTTTGAGGCCGACCTGGGTTGGAAGGACATTTGGGAAGCCCTCGTCATGGCGCCAGGGTTCTGGTCCCACCTTTCCTGCTCTCTGTGTGCTTTAGCCTTTGAACTTCAGGGTTGGAATGTGTTCAAGGGAAGGAAGATGGTAGAACTGGAGAATGCTGTGGCTCAGGAACTGGGTTGGGCACAGAGTTCTAATCAAATTCCCTTAATTTAACAAGCAATTATTTGTTTGTTTGTGTATTTTGTGAATTTTTATTTTCCCTAGTTACGTTCAAAAAACCATTTTGGGGGGGATTATACATTCATTTTTTTTTTACATATTTCCTTATGAATCATGTGTTAGGAAAGAAAAATCAGAACAAAAGGGGAAAACCATGAGAGAGAAAAAAAAAGCAAAAGAAAAAAAATGAACATAACAGGTTGATTTACGTTCAGTCTCCATAATCCTCTCTCAGGATGCGGATGGCGTTTTTCCAGCCAAAGTTTATTGGGATTGCCTCAGATCACTGAACTGCTGAGAAGAACCCAACTGTCACATAATCTTGCTGTTGCTGTGTACAGTTAACAAACATTTATTAAGCAATTTCTGTTTACTAAGTTCTGGGAATACAAAATAAAGAAGAAAATAGTCCCTGCCCTCAAAAAGCTTATATTCCATCTGGTGATATGGTGTAAAACTAGAGAAGACGAGATAGAGGGAGAGGGCCCAGTACCTGAAGTCATCCCGTACTTAGATTCTAAGAGAGCCCAGGTGAGGAGGGAGCACATATGGGCAGGGGGCTCAGCCTTTGCAAAAGTGTGGAGGTAAGAGATTGTGAGTTTGAGTGACAGCTGTAAGAGTGTGAAAGGTCCAGAAAAGTAGATCTACACTGATGGCAGCTAGGCGGCGCCATAGTGCAGAGTGCTGGACCTGGGCACACTCAACTTGATGAGTTCAAATCCAGCCTCAGACACTTTCTAGCTGTGGCGAGCTGAAGGGGAGACTGGTACCCACGGGGCAAGGGGGAGAGCGAGCTGAAGGGGAGACCGGTGCCCACGGGGCAAGGGGGAGAGCGAGCTGAAGGGGAGACCGGTGCCCACGGGGCAAGGGGGAGAGCGAGCTGAAGGGGAGACCGGCGCCCACGGGGCAAGGGGGAGAGCGAGCTGAAGGGGAGACCGGTACCCACGGGCCAAGGGGGAGAGCGAGCTGAAGGGGAGTCCGGCACCCACGGGGCAAGGGGGAGAGCGAGCTGAAGGGGAGACCGGCACCCACGGGCCAAGGGGGAGAGCGAGCTGAAGGGGAGACTGGCACCCACGGGGCAAATTTTCACCGGGGAGTTCTCTGATGTGATGAAATCACAGATGTAGACTCGCCGCCCTATTTACTGTCATGAGCCTTCATCAAAATCAGTTCTCCTGTCTCTTTGTTGGCTTTCTCTGATTTAGGATTCTGGCTCTCTGAGCTCCCAGGACCTGTTGGCCCACTCTCTCAGTCTCTCAGTCTGTCTGTGTCTGACGGCAGTGGCTGCAATCATTCCTTGTGTCCCGGTGGGTGGGATGTCCCTTCAGGGGCCGACCCTGCGCCTTCGAGCTGCCCCGATTTGCCTGGAAAGATCACTGGCTTTGGAATGATCTCAGCTCTGCCCCTTGGTGGGGTGTGTGTGTGTGACCTTAGGCGAGTGGGTGCCCTTCTGAGCTCTCTCATCCCTGAAAAAAGGCAGTTTTAGGTCAGGTGCTTGATGGTCCCCAAGGCCCTCCGAGGGTGTCTGGGAAAGGCTCTTTCCGTAATAATGGCTTTTCTTTTCATCCTGATATTAAGACATATGAACTGGAAGTGGCTCAGATGGATTCCCAAGAATGGGCTGTTGAATTTTTACCGGGAGCATTTACCTGGAGATCAGTAAATAAAGAACGCACCCAGATTTAAGAGGTGGAGAAAGTAGTAATAATACCGGGGAAACTTAAGCCTGTAGTTAAGTGTGGTTCTTTTTCTGGAGAGCCGGTTGTTAAATATTTGCCAGCGCTCTCCTGGATAGAACACTTATAAACAAGCCCTTTTTTGAGGGGTTCAGCCGTTTTTGGAAGTGTAACGGATTCCTGAGACGACTCTGTGCTCGATGACTTTCTGTTCTCGCTCCGGGCCCGTCTCCCGCTGCCTACGACAGTCACCGGGGCGTCGTTCCCGACGTTCCTCCCCACACGGCGTCTGCGGCTCACTGTGTGTGAGCTGGCGAGGGCTCCGGAGAGGAGCGTTTGTGCTTGTGGTTCCCGGCTTATCTTTGAGGTGACCCAGAAGTTCTCGCCTCCGGAGCGGGCTTGGCGGGACCTGCTGTTCTCTCGGTTTTCCAGAACGCGGCCGGTTCGGGGTGTTCTTTAGTTTCCTCAGAGAGACGCCCAGAGGAGGGCAGGGGCTCTGCCGGGGCCGCCCGGCCCCGCTGTGACTCGGCTTCCTCCGGGTGCTTTTCTGTGATATTCAGTGTTTTTGTTCCTGTGACTTCTCAGGGAGCCGTCCCTGGCTGATAAACCGTCTGCAGATGAGGAGCTCTGGGGGTCGCAGATTCAGAGCCAGAAGAGACCATGTTGTCCAGCCCCCACCTGGTTCCCGACAGACCGACCCTAAGAGCTGCCCTTGAGGGGGGCTGAACCCAGCTTTTCCGCCTTTGAAGGGAGCAGCTGCGTTACCAGGGCGAGGAAGGGGCTCTTGGCGGCCGGCGGGGGCTCCATGACAACAGATGGGGGGCTCGGTGTTAGCGGCCCCGAGTTCTTCGCCCATCAGGCCGCCTGGTCCTGGGGCGGTTTTCTGAGAGGATGGGAGCCGGGGGGCTGCCGGGGCTGGGCCACGTTCTCCCCGGCCTCCCACACGCTGCTTGGGAAGGCAGAAACAATGGCCGATTGTGTGGAGCCGCTGGCCCGGGATGAAAGAGCCGTGTTTCAGGCGTGCTGTTCCAAGGCCGGGGTGGAGTCTTTCCCCACATTTTGTTGTATTGTTTTCGAAACCTCAGTCCTGAGCTCCTGGGGTGGAGGGGGGCCTTCCTCCGCAGGGTCCTGTCCTGAGCAGGGGGAGGGGCTCCTCCTGTAGCCCGACCCCGGCCGCCCCTCTCAGGCCGGCCAGATGGGCCTCTTGTGTGAGGTCCCACGCCTTCCCCTCCACCTTCTCGGCCTTGCACAGGCTGCCCACCATGGAGTGGGGGGCCCAGGGCCAGAAGGACTCGGGTTCAAATCCAGCCTCTTAAATTCACTCGTGGTTTGATCCCGGGCAAGTGACTCTACGTCTGTCTGCCTCATTTTCCTCAGTTGTAAATTGGGGTCATCCTTTCAGCGCTTCTCCCACAGAGTCGTTGGGAGGACCAAATGAGGTAATATTTGTAAAGGGCTTAGTGTAGTGCCTGGCACACAGTAGGCACTTAATAAATGCTTATTCTTTCCCCATTTCCCTTCCATGCTTGACATTTTCTTCCTCCTTACCTTTGATATTCGATGGCTCCTCAAGTCCCTGCTAAGTCCTGAGTTCTGCAAGAGGCCTTTCCTGCCCTCCCTTAATGCTGATGCCTTCCCTCTCTTAGTAATAACAGTCTTCAGTTTCTCTTGTGTCCGATCGTCTGTCTTGGACATTTTGGGATCCAGGGAAAAGCCCTCAGAGGCAGAGGATTCTGAAGGTGGGGAGGAGGCCGAGGGGACCGTCTGCACAGGGAAACTGAGGCGGGGGCTGCAGGCTGCATGCAGGCGACACGACCCTCCAGGTCAGCCTCCATTGCCCTGGAAGCTGCTTGAAGTCTCCTCATGCCCCTGGGCTGGGCCCCTGTAGGGAGAAGGCCCTGGGGGGTTGGAGAAGGGCAGAACTTGGCCATGGGGAAGGCCCCTGTAGAGATGGGGTTTAAGTTGAGGGCCAGGAGAGCAAGGTGGGCAGAGGGAGCGCCTCCAGGGCCAAAGCAAAGAAGCTGATCTAGACCCTTTGTTCTAATTTGGGGCAGATGAGATCAAGAGAGGAGAGATAAGGGGACAGTTTCAGAGTAGGAAGCGCCCTCACACACCTGGTCTTACCCCTAATTTTGTAGTTAGAAACAGACCTTGCAAAGGGGCTCGGCCCCAGGTGACAGCCAGGATTTGAATCTAGAGCCTTTGGTTCCAGGCCTGGGCTGAATCCAGAACTGCTATTGGCTCCTCTGTCTGACAGGGGTCATCCCCCATTTCCTTCCTAATCCTCCTCTGCTGTCCTGTCTGGATCCCCCAGCTGGGGGGCTGGGACCGAGGCCTCCCTAGAATTGGTAAAACCCACTTGGTCAGAACAAGTTCATGAAATGAGGAGCAGGAATGATGGGAATATCTGGGTCCAGGTTCCGCCTCTTCCTCCGGCTGCCGGTGACTCAGCCGGGCCCTGTCTCAGGCCACCATCAGGACTTCCAGGCTTGCTGCTGGGAGGGGGTTTCCTCGCTGGACACTCACCAGTGAAATGTGTCCGGGGAGGCAGGGAGCTCTGGACAGGCCCAGGCCCGTTACAAACAGGGATCTGTCACACAAATCTTGAAATCCGGTGTCCTTTTGGGGGTTCTGTGAAGGGAAACTTCCCACACAAATCACGTTTGGGCTTCCCTCCATCCCCAGGGGTCCCGGGGATCAGCATCCCTAGTCCTAACTCATAACTGTGAGAGCTGGGATTTCTCCGACCCTGACTCTGTCACTGTGTCTGTGACCTTGGCCGTGGTCTGAGGTCAGGAAGCGCTTCCTCCCCTGGAGAACTGCCCCAGGATGGGGTGGGCTGCCTCCTCTTCCTCCTCCTGGGTGGTCTTCTTTAAGCTTAGATGAGAGTTGTATTGATAATTAAGATCCTGAAAATGCAAGTATAATTTTCTTTTTTTAAAAATTATTATTATCATCAAAGCTTTTTATTTTCAAAACATCCTCATAGTTAATTTGCAACATTTACCCTTGCAAAATCTTGTGTTCCAAATTTTCCTTCCCCCTTCCTCCCACCCTCTCTCCTAGACTGCAAGTAATCCAATATAGATTACACATCTGCAATTCTTTTACACATATTTCCACAATTATCAACCTACACAAGAAAAATCAGATAAAAAAGAACAAAATGAATTGCAAGGGAAAAATTTTCACAGAAAAAGCCAGTTATCCCCAGAATGTTGTACTTAACATGGCAGAAAACTGACCTGCTATATTTGTAAAGCTTTACTGTTCTGCACCCAACCCAGTATCCTCCCTCATACAAAGAAAACCAGTTAAGCAAAAATGATGAACGAAATGGGCGGCGGCATTCCGTACTGCAGTGCCCAGCATCCGCTGGGCCCTTGAGAGAGACTGGCATCCTCTGGTGATGAGGTCACCTTTTCTTCCCAATCCCTTTCCTAGGACTTTGGAGTTGTTGTTGCAATGTTTTTGTTTATGCCGCCGTGATTAATTATGAATATTTCCCTCCTGGCTCTGCTTTCATCGCTCCCTATCTGCTCCTACCGGTCTTCCCTTTGACTTATCCCTTTAACAATGCCGCCTAGAATTGTGCCAGCATTTGAAACCCAGATCTTTGGCACAATTTGCCAGTTTGTGGTCCCTTCCCTGTTTGAACATGGTGTTGCTTGTCCTTCTCCAGGCAAATTATTAGTTAAAAAGACTTTTTAGCCCCCAAAGAGAGGCTGAAATAGAAAAGGATTCTGTGATTTAGAGTATTATATTAACCCAAATATTTAATTCCTAGAATATTTCTGTTTTGAAGACTTAAATTTCATTCTAAATTCAATCACTTAAAAAAAAAATAAAAAAAAATACCTCCTGATTTTGTGAATGAGATTAGAGAATCCCACAAAGAATTCGGTGTCCAGAGTCTGTGGCTGGGGAGGTTTTAGGTCGCTGTTCAGTGTTTGATTTCAAAATTTAAGTGCAACACGTTATATTTCTACCATGTTTAACATATATTGGACTACTTGCCATTTAGGGGAGGGGGTAGGGGAAAGGGGGGGGGGGAATTGGAACCCAGGGTTTTGCAAGAGTTAATGTTGCAGAATTATCCATGCATATGTTGTGAAAAGAAGAAGCTTTAATTAAAAAAAAAAGAATTACATAATTTAATGGGAAAAAAACAATAATATGTTGTAAAAAAACAATACTGTAATGGATAGAAAAGACCACTGGGTGGCACAGTGTAGAGAGTGCCAGCCCTGAGGCAGGAAACCTCAACTTCTTGAGTTCAAATCTGACCTCAGACCCTTACTACCTTGAATAAGTAATTTAACCTTGTTTGCCTCAGTTTCCTTGTTTGTAAAATGGGCTGGACAAGGAAATGGGAAATGCTCCAGTATCTCTGCTAAAAAACCCCCAAATGGGTCACAAAGAGTTAGATGTGACTAAATGACAACAATGGACAGAAGGAAGGCAGAGGAACTGGGAGATCCTGGGTTCCGTTGCTGCCTTGGGGCCTGTATGCCTTCCGGCAGATCATTTGATCTCTTAGTGATTTAAGCAGCTCTTCAGAGATGGTATCTATCTACTGTAGAAGCAGTTTTCTCCTCCGGGAGTTCTTTGTACCGGTGCCTTTCCAGATGTTCCCCAGATTTTCACTGGCAAAGTTTCATCACCCTCCGTGCAACAGACAAAGATTAGGCATAAATAAAACTTTGGAGGGGGGCGCTTATATTTTAAACACATGATGGAGTCGGGGTACGGGTGAGGGATTGGTATTTAAAGGAACCTGTTGCTGAGTTTTAAAGTGAATATTCTCTTTCTATTTTTCTTGGCTTATCAGCTGAGTTATATTATCTATTGGATGTGTTGACATCAAAGGAATCTTGTGTTTTCTGGCTCCTCTAGGTGCAGTCTGGAACCTAGGGTCAGTGTTCTAGAATAGGAGGGAACCTTTGGAGTCTTCTAGTGGAGAAGAACCAGATCTAGATCCAGGGCAGTTATTTAACACTCTAGAGCTATCCCTTGGGTAGAAGATGAGCCGGGAGGCTTCTTCAAAGACTGTCCTGTGACCATGAAGTGATTGCATCTCCACCTTAAGCATGGTTCCTTTTTTTTTTTTTTAATAATAAGGGATTTCCCTAAATCATATATTTGGAAGAGCAGCCGTTTAAACAAAACCTCCACAGCATCATGTGACTTTCCACTTTTAATCTGTTGGAAAAACCCAAGTTCAAATCCTACTTTTTAGAAAAAGGGAAACCAGCAGGAAGAGCACAGGATGGAGGCAAGGAGCGGAGTTCCAGGCCCTGCTCTGCACTGCCCGTGGCAGGTCTTGGGCCTGTCTGTCCCATTCCCAGCCTTAGTTTCTGTAACTATAAATGGAGGGAACTGGACTAGATGAAGTCTGACATCTCTTCCAGCTGGGTCTATACTTCCTTGATCCCCCATGGACATGATTTTTGGTCTAGACACAGCCAGACTGGAGCCAGCAAGATTTTTTGAAGACTTCACAGAGAAAGGAGGACCTGCATGAGGAACGCCATCTGTTTTTCTAATGGAATATAGAGAACAATATTTTAATACTGAGAAAAAGCAGGGAAGGATGAGGGGCAAGGGAAGGGATTAGTTGAAAAGGAGATTCGGATTCAGAGGGTCTACCTTTGTTACTATAGAACCTCCCTGAGCCTCAGTTTCCCTATCTGTAAAGTGAGATTGTTTTAGCTAGCTCCGAAGGTCCTTCCTGGATCTGTGATCCCAAGTTTCCGGCTCTCATGATCCCAGATTTCTCGCTCTCGCAACGTCCTTTTGAAAGTAACTCTTTTATAGTGGACATGGTACGATCTCTGCTTCTGGGAGACCGAGACAAGTGAACCATTTGAGTGCAAGTATTCTGAGCAGGAGTAGGTTAAGCTGATTGGCTGTCGGCTCTGAGCCTGGTGAGACCTTGGGAGGGGGCAAGTTCTTGGGCTGCCTTGGGGAGGGGTGAACCAACCTAAATTGGAAATGAAGCGGGTGGGAGCCCTTGTGGCCATCAGCCGGACCTCCCCCTGGGCCAGTGGTTGACTGAGGAACCCAGGGAGACCTGGTCTCCAAAGTAAGGAAGAAAAGAAGGAAGCAGGTCTCCAGTAATGGGTCATACTTCTGTAGCTAGTCCCAGGAACTGGCTGCTATGCTCCCAATACCCTTATGAGGTATTCAACAGGAGTTATCATATTAATAACAACAGCTCCCGTTTCCATAGCCCTTTAAGGTCTACAGAGTGTCATGGCCAAATTTAATCACAGCGATCCTGGGAGAACAGGGACTGACAGTTACTATTTGCTTTGCAGATGGCAAGGCTGGGGCTCTGACTGTAGAAGGGCCTTCTCCCTTCCCCTTTCCTCCTCATCTTTTGCCACTGAATATGTGCCAGAGTCCATATTTAGGCCTCCAGCTCCTGAGCCAGTCTCTCTTTCCACCTTACCCACAATCACTCTTGCAAGGATCCGTTGAGGTGGACAATTTAGATCTTCCTTTACTTCCCTTCTAACTCCGACATCATTTAAAACTTTCTTATTCCAAAAGAGGGTTTTTCGTAGAGAGTTGAATTCAGGGGAGCTGGAGCTCTGAGCAATAGTGAAGCTCACTCACCCTGAGAGTAAAGCGAAGCGCTCAGATGAGTGGGACCAGAATGGGACCGAGAGGAGCTGATGTCTCAGAGGAAACCAGTAACTGACAACGGCCCTCCTGTGTACAATGGAGCCGCGCGTTATGAAAGACTTTTTGGAAACGAGCGCTGACACGGAGTTTGAGAATCTGGGTTCAGATGTTATCTGCAGCACTTCCTTCCTACACAACCTGATTTCCCTGGGTCTCGCTTTCTTTATTGGTAAAACGTAGGAGTTGGATTGGATCCTCCAGCATTTGATCTTTGTTCTTCCCCGGGTGACTGGCCCAGTGTGTTGTAAATAGCTGGTGTAATCTGTATCCAATGGCAGGCCCGCCAGAGTGGGTGTGACTACCTGTGGACTGCAAGCATGAGATCAGTTCCTAGAGAACGAGTTCTGGGAAGCTGGCTTGCGACAGATCATAAATTTCTACTGTTGCTGTTCGACCTTCGTTTTTTTGAAGAGAACCGATGATGTCATGATTAATGTCTTGAATTGGATTTTAATGAGGCAGAGTTGCGCAAAGTCTCGGAGCTGCAAAGTAACTTGGAGACCTGCCAGTCCAACTTTCTCATTTTTGGGGAAACGAAAGAGATTCCAACTCTGTCACGTTAATGGATGAAGAATGCAGACTCAGGGTGACTTTCCCAAGATCCTTTGGGTGGCAGATAGCAGTCAAGATTTGGCCCTAGTTCCTTGACCTGCTGATGAGTTAGTGCTCTTTTGTCCCCAGGACAGGGTGTTTGGGTTATAGGACGAACATTACAGTCCCTACTTGGTTTGTTTATAGTGAGTGAAATAATATCCACATAAAGGAGCATAAAGAGGACTTGCTTTGAGCTTTGCTACGATGTAATGAACAAGTTGTTTGCCTGCCTCTTTTCTAGTCTTTAAGTGGGAATCTTCTTGGGATTTATGGTTATACCAACAACTAACATCTATGTAGCATTTTACATGTATTATCTCATGATTCAGAGAAAGCTGGGAGCCAGATATTTTTATTATATTAGCCTCATTTTATAGGGTAAGAAACTGAGGCTAGGAGAGGTTGAGGGACATCTCCAGAATTAAGATTAGAGCTTCTCTCCAGGCTTTTAGACACTCTGTAAGTCAATCAACAAGCATTTATTTTTGTTTACTATTAGCACATGGAATGATGATAATTAAATGGCAAAGGGAAACCTTAGACTCCTGCGTATTGTAATGGAGGAGACAACTCTGTTTAAATCAGCCACATACTCGAGGCTGCCAGCCTCCTCCTAGCCTCCCATCAGCCACCAAACCGACCGCATCTGGCACCACAAGCATATTGTAGTTCCAAAGTCCTCCACCTTTCCAGGAAAAGATGGGAGTACATAGGTGTCTTCTGATCACCGACACCAAAATGTGTTATTTCAGTTCCACAATGTTTGATTTGGTCCAGCTGTTCTCTCTGTTTGTGTTGTTGAAGTCACGGCCTCCATTGTTTTAAACCCATGTAAAAATATCCTTCCTGGAAACAGGAACAGGCTTTTCGGAGAGGGTCACAGGTTGGCAGGCCCATTTCTCACAGCCTCACGTGCAGAGTGAGTAATCTGTGGCTTGCAGCTAGCCAAGGGAGAATGCAGATGGACAGATATCGGGGCATCTGGCTGTGGACTGCTGGGACGGGAGCTGTCCCTCATTATTTTTCCGTTCCATCTGCTCCTGCTGGGCTTGTAGAATGAAAATAAACGGAACGATGGCGAGCGCTCGCAAAGATGGCAGGGAAGGATCATCCCCTTGGGGAACAGCAAGATGATTTCCCAGGTGCCCGGGAGGCAGAGGGTCAGTGAGTGGAGAAACGAACTTCACTGAAGACTCAGTTCTAGGCAAGTCAATTCCCATCTTTGCGACTCAGTTTACTCCCTCTGTAGTATGGGGAGGCCGGAGCTCTCTGTCCTTCTCTAAGGAAGGTGATTGTGTGGTGGCCGACATCTTGTCTCTGGTACAATGGTCCACTGAGGGCCAGAAGATTTTGACAAACAGTCCTTTTAGTCAAATCTTTCCAGTCCCTTGGGAAGAAAGAACCCTCGAGGCAACACAGAAACAGCTCACCTTGGCAAGAAGGTGCGAAAAGCAGCCTGCGAGGAGCTTCCTTGGGGTCCTGGGAGCTCTTTGCCAAAGTCTCCAGACTGGTTACCAGCCTCCTCTTGCCCAGGGCTCCCTGCGGGGTCTCACATCATCCTCCTGTGGGCAGAGCGAGCTCCGAGGCTCCAAGCCGGCGCCCCCGCCTCCTGGCTCTGTTGAGGGAATGTGAGTGGGAGGGGTGACTCCCGTCTCCCCGGGCCTTGGCCCACAAGGCCATGGGGCCTCCAGCAAGGAGCTGGAGCTGGTTGCTTTGTCTGCATCACCCCCTGGCTTTAAGGTGGGTGTTTAGCTCGGGAGTTCTTAACCTGGACGATTTTTTAAAACAAATTTTAAACTTGGATTACACTATTTCGATAGAACTGGTTCTCTTTGTGATCCTATGTATTTGATGGACTTTAAAGTGTTTTCTGAGAAGGGGGTGGGCAGAAGCTAGATTGGAAGCAGGGTTCGAGTTGTGGCTCCGTGACGGAAAAAAGGGCGAGAGCTGTGGTCCAGAGTGGACACAAACAGGCCGTGGTCTGCAGAAATTGCTGGTGTTCGCTGAGTGCTAAGTCAGCAAAAATGAGGCGACAATAAGCATGCGCTGAGCAATGGGCTTGGGCCCGGGGACCTGGATTCGGATCCTGCCTCAGATACTTATTGGTTCTGTGAATCTGGGGAGCTCCATCCACACTTTGCCTGGCACAGAGTAGAATTTTATAAGTTTATTGAATTGAATGATTGAGCTTCAGTTTTCTCATCTGTAAAATGGGACTAATAGTTGTAACATTTGGCCCCCAAGCTTGAAATGAGGGGAAGAGCCTCGGCTGTGGGACAGCGAAGGGTCTTACCCCGAGTTTGTGTCCTGTAAACTACCTTTGGGATTTTGGGGGGAAGTGACTTAACAGCCGAACTTATTGCAGAAACGAACTGGAGCATCAGGGCTTCTAAATCTCGGCGTATTAGGGAAAACGGCCTGATCGCCCGCGGCCGCTCCAGGCTTAGTGTTTGTGCTCGCGGTGGTTTATGGGCTCGGAAGGTTCGGTTCAGCAAACGTTTTTGGGGGATCCAGTGAGCACTTTGTGGACTCGGAAATGCCGTCTAGCTCTTCGTTGCATGTTATGTGTGTTACAATACAGTATTATTAGGATTATCATGGAGTGTGTGTGTGTGTGTGTGTGTGTGAGAATAACTTAGGAGAGGGCAGCTTCAGCCAAACGATGAGGTCAAAAGAGAGGAGCGAAGGAGGAGAAAGGGCGGCCCCTCATCAGCAGCCTTTCAAGCACTTTTGACAGAAAAGAGAGAAGGAGCAGGGGACGATGGCAGGGACAGATGTGCAGGGGGGGTGGGGGTGGTGAAGGGGGTGGGGGAGGCGCGTCTGTAGGGAGGATGGGAAGGGGTCCTCCCCACCTGCCGAACCTATCATACCTGAAGCGTCTTCTTTCTTCTCTCTCATCTCTCCCCTGCATCCCCCTCCACCCCCCACAGCCCCTTCTTTATTTTCTGGCTTCCAATCTCCTCGTTCTCCCGAGGTGGCTCTCCAATATCGTCACAGATCTCTTCACTGCCAAGCTAATGGACTTTCCTCGTCCTTCTCGACATCTGTGGAGCCGTTGACACTGTGCATTGCCTGTTTCTTGATGCTAACCTCATCTCTTTCCCTCCCTGTCCCCCTCCCTTCTTCCTTCTTTCCCCCTTTTATTTTCCTCCCCTTCTCTCTCTTTCTCCTCTCTGTCTCTGTCTTTCTGTCTCTCCCTGTGTCTCTGTCTCTGTCTCTCTCTCTACATCAATGTTAATAAGCACCTACTGTGAGCTTGTGACCTTGATCGTGGTCACTCAGTGCACAAGTGGGAGATTCAGGATTTGGATCCTTTGCCTTCTGGGAGGTACAACTGCTAAGTGCAGCTAGGAGAAGGGCCGCCATCTGGGAGGATGCCCGGCCCTGGGGCCCCTCCTCCTGTGTGGGATGGAGGGCAGCAACAGCCCCATTTTCCAGATGAGCAAACTGAGGCTCCGAGGGGTTGGGGCTCGCCAGCGGCTGCTGCTGCTGTACTTCCTGGGAGACGGTTGGAATCTAATCATGCTGGAAGAGCCTGCACTTTCATGGGGAGCCTGGGCACCGCTCGGCCGCTGCATCTCCGCTCTCTAGACGGCTAATTGCCTCTTGCCGGCTCCTGGAGGCCTGGGGGCCTTATTATAACTATTCTTAGTGCGCCTTGCCCACACACGCAGAGTCCGGGCCTGCCTGGGAGAGCAGGGCTCGGAAGGCAGTTAGTGGCTAACGACGCTGTCTGGGCCGCTTTATGGACTGGCCTTGATGCCTGGGGTGTGTGTGTGTGGGGGGGGCAGGGACCCCGCCGCCGACTAATAGGATGAGATCTGAGCTAAGGATGCTCCTGTGAGCCCCGGGAGGTGGTACCAGCGTGGTTGCTATGACAGCAAAGGCAGCAGGGGATTGTGGGAGGAAGGCACAGGATCGAATCTGCACAATGGCGCCTGCCCAGGGACCTGTTAAGTGACTCTTGGCCCAAAGCAGCTGCCCCAGAAAAGATTCTGACGCTCCGATTCAGAGCCAGAAGTCGCCCGTCCAATCCTTTCACTTACAGATGAGGAAACTGAGGCCAGAATGCTAAGTGACTTGTCCAAAGCAGTGTGGCCTGTAAGTGCAGGACTCGAACCCAGCCCTTGCTCCAAAGCCAGAACTCCTTCCTCTCTACTGAGGGCCCTTTGCTTTTGGGGCCGATGGGCCGACATGGACGGGCATCCCTCGGTTTCCAGGCCTCGGCCACTGCAAAGAGCGGCTCTTGCTCCTGTGGTACACGCCGCCGGCCCTTCTTCTCTCTGCTCTCTTTGGGGGGCGGCTCTGAGGGTGTGCCCCTCCTCCCTTTTCTGATGAACGCCCTGAATCGGCCAAAGGAGGAGAAAGGACTGGGCTTTCCCAGGAACTTTTGTGTGTGGAAAGCAGGCTGGGCCGTCCCCGGGTAGCCCTTCACGACTTGTTGACACTGAGTCTTTAGTGCAAAATCCCCAAAACCACAACAACCCAGATTCACAAATTGTGTGAAGTTCAAGAGCAAGAAGGGACCACCCCCTCTGATCCAGAGATCCAATCAGAGTTTGAAGAAAGGGGCTTCGAAGCTAGAAGATCCCTTCCCCCTCCCCTCTTCTTCCTTCCTTTTTCTTCCCCTCCTTCCTTAACCCCCCTCCCCTCTAACTTCCCTGAGTTGGTGACATCTCTGTGAGGATATGTCATAGTCTCCCCTCCCTTCCTCCTCCTCCTCCTCCTTCTTCCTTTTCCTCCTCCTCCTCCTCCTTCTCCTCTTCTTCTTCCTCCTCTTGGGGGCTTGTCAGAGGCAGCTGGCGGGGCGGGGAGAGCTGTGGATGGAGCACTGGACCCGAGTTAAAGTCTTTTCTCCGAACTGCGCTGCCTTTTGTGAGTTGGTTTGTCATCAGTCGCAGGGCTGGATTTGAACCCACTTCTGGGCCCAGTGTCCGGTTCTGGGGCCCTAGACTTGTCTGCCAGATGGAACGTGAGCTCCTGGAAAGCTCCCACGGCCTCGTCGTGCAGTTTTTGTCCCGAAACCCCAGCCCAGTTGGGACAACCCAAGTATTTGACATGAACACTGGGGGAAAAAATCACCACAGATTATAGATGAGAACTGCAGAGATTGGAAACAGCCGTGGGGGGCAGGCAAAGAGGCAGGTAAACTGCATTTATTAAGCGCCTGCTGTGGGCCCGGTGCCCTCGACAGATACCCCCATTGGGGAGCCCCCGAGCCCGCCTGCTGCTCCTTATCGGCCGTGAGCTCTCCTGCCCTGAGCCCGGCCTCCTTGGGTGGCAGTGGGTCTTTTGCTGCATCATCATTTAACTTTGGGTGAGTTTTGGCGTCTCGGGGATAGCGTAATTTTAGGCCCATTGGGAGGCTGCAGGGTGGGGGCTTGGATGACAGACGGTTTCCCTTGACTCTTTCCCCCAGTGCATTAGTAAATAACGCACGATCACTTTGGGTTAAAGAAAGGAAACCCCAACAACTTCATCCCTTTTTCCAAAGGAGCTACAAGTGTGACTTGAGAAAACCAGCTTTTCCCCGTATTCTCTCTCTGTTCCTGGGCCGCCTCCTTTTGTGATTTGCCCGAGTGGACAGAGCTGTAGTTTGCGCCTTTTAAAAGGGCGGGTCATTAAAAAGCACCCTTGTGCGTGGGATCGTCACCCACAGCAGTTTCCTCTCCTAACTTGGTTTGGCTTTACCCGATAGGAAAAGTCCACTCGCGTCTTCCTTGAGTGCTTCCCCCGGGGCTCGTGGGGCCATCTGAGTGGGTTGTGTATGGGCTGTGGTTCGGGGACCCTCCCGGCGGCCGCTGGGCTCTGAGAAGCCCCTTTAGTCTCCCAACTTGCATCGCCACATCCCAGAAGCTGTTTTCCCAGCTTTGGGCAGCTGTAGGGCCGTGAAATCTGGACTTTTCCCTTTTAAGTCACAGAGGGTCTGCTGTCTGCCCCCTTCACCTGAAGCATCATTGCTCTGGGCTTGGAAGCTGTGATTGAATCAGTTTCCCGCTGCCTTCAGAGAGGGCGGACCCATCCTCGGGCTGTGGTCCCAGTCCCCAGGCCATACATAATATACTTTTTCTGCTCCCTTGCTCCCCATGTTTTTTGTTTTTGTTTTTGTTTTTGTTTTTTTTTATTTGTTTGTTCTTTGCTTTTTTGTTCTCGAATTGTAATGTAAGCTCTTTGAAGGCAGAGCCTGCCTCCCTTTTGTATTTCTATTCCCTGGACTTCGGATAGTGCCAGCACAGAGGAAAGTGCTTAATTAATGTTCTTCCGTTATTTACTGAAGAAATACAAGGCCCTTGTTAAAGCAGCATCTGACCTGACATTCCGAGGCGCAGGAACCTTGATGGTCCTTGCTCAGGACCTGACGCATGTTGGGAAGTGAGAGAAACTGAGCTGCAGACGAATGTTTTACCGCAGGTGACGTGGAGCATGAATAATGGCGTCAGGTTTCCTGACGACTCGCTGTCGTGTATGGCCCGACGAGGGCTTCCGAACCTTGCTTATTGTGTGTGTTTTGTGTTTCCCCCCAGAGTGGCCAGAAAGCAGATGAGGAACAAGAATCGTGCTCTCCAGGTCAGTGATTTCCCTCGCTTTAATTCGCTCGGTCCAGGACGCCCCAAACGCTTCCACAGGAATAAGATCTTCTTGGGGAAAGTACGGGGGGCTTGGCCCGAGTCACGGTCACTGCTTAGGGAGTTTGATTTTCGGTGGCTGTTGTTGCTGATTGGCTGGTGGCTGGCTGGGGACCCCGGCTCGGGTGCAGGGATGTTCGCCCGCCCTGTCAGGGATGTTCAGAAAGGATTTGCCAAGGGATGAGCTCCTGGTTCCCAGGGAATCACTTTGGGGCTAGGACTGTTTCTCCACAGCATCCTGGCCCAGGGCAGGGTTCTTGGGTTACTCTAGGAACCAACCCAGGGGGCCCTGGGAGGAAGGTCTTGTTAAATACTGTTGAAAAGGAGCTGTGACAACGTAAAAGCAAAGGAGCAATGGAGGAAGCTCCTAATGAGCCAGAGGGGCCCCAAGGTGCCCGTGGCTGGCGGGGACAAAGACCGGGAAGATGATCAGAAGCTTCTAATTAATGGTGGGATAAAGAGGAGATGTACGAGCACATGGAGAATAAACACAAGAGAAGAAATGGAAACACGTCCTTTGCAGAGGTGATGGACGGCGGACATGGAGCCTGCGAGTACGGCTGACTCGGTCGGTGTGCATCCCCTCCCCGCCAGTTTTGGAATCTGTTTCATGGGATGGTTGGCAGGGGATGGCGGGGAGGGATGGATGCCTTCAGAAATGAAGGTTAAATAAGGACAAAAGCCATCAGTCAACTTAAAATCTGTGGTTTTCGAAGGGGGAAGTGCTTCCGAAGCGAAGCAGAGCTGTTCCCTCTGGAGACTGAAGGCTGCTGGGCTTTTGTGTGCATGATAATGTGGCCATAGGAGGTTTTCTTCTTTTCTTTTTCTTTGCTGAGGCCGTTGGGGTTAAGTGACTTACCCAGGGTCAGACAGCCAGGAAGTGTTAAGTGTCTGAGGGTGGATCAGAACTCGGGTCCTCCTGGCTTTGGGGCTGGTGCTCCATCCACTGCACTACCCAGCTGCCCCATAGAAGGTTTTCATGGAAACAGGCTTCCCTTGAGAAACTTTACATCCAAGACTTCTTCCCATGATGAGGTTTCCCCCCAGCAGGACACAAGTTCCTTAGGAGTGAGAGCTTGGACTTTGCCTTTGGAGACACACAGTAGGTGCTTAACAAGCACTGGTTGAGTCATGAAAGCTGACCTGGGACAGCCCTAGGGCTGTCACCGCCATGTTTGAAAACGTTCGGCATCTCCCTGGTACCTCGAGGATAAAGAATGGCCTCCCAAGCGAGGCAGCTCTGGAGTGTGGGAGGCTCCAGGTCAGGTGGGATCTCAGACCCTGGTTAGCGGGGGCCCCTGGGCCAGCCGTGTCATCCCTCCCTCTGTTTCCTCATCTGTGAAATCTGGTAGTAACTGCGCTTTGCCCGGAGGGGTTGTTGCGAGCCACCCGTGAGCACCGAGCCACCCATGACATCCTTGTAAAGCCCTCAGCACCGCGCTGGGTGCCCCGGAGCTGCTGTAAAACATTAGCTCTGTCATTTCTGTCTGTGCGACCTGAGTCCTCAGTCTCTTCAACTATAAATGGGGATAGCAATAGCTCTACCTTGACTTGGTATGAGAGGATCATGTGGACGCGCTTTGTAAACAGCCCTTGGTGCAGTGCCCGGCACCCGGGAGGTGCCAGGAAAAGGGGCACCCACCCTCCCCTCACCCGTCCCAGGTGCTCTGGCTCCTGCGGGCCTTGCCAGGCCAGAATCCTTAGATCCTCCCCAGGGGCTCTGTGTCCCAGCCCGGCTCTGACCCACTAACCACCCCGTTCCCCCTCACCCATCCCAGGCCAAAGCTTGCTTCTCCGGCTCGTCTCTGCGGCAGTGACCAAAGGGGAGCGTGGCCGGGCCCGGCTCTGACGCCGATGTCAGCGGCCATCGCCTGCTCCTCTCCCGGTCTCCGTGTTCCCTGAAAGTCTCCCGGCTGCCCGCTCCAGGCTGTTCTGTCCTGTGTGTGCTGTGTCTCTCCAGTCTCGGGGCCGGGGCTCACTGCCTCCTCCTATGACGTTGTCTCCGGGGCCATTATTATTTCCCCAGCAGGGCTGGGCGGGTCAGTAAATGGAATGGGAAAGTCTGGCTGGAAAGGAGCTATTCCGGGGGCCCCGGTGAGTGAGAGAACTAGTCTTGTCATTGGCCCCCACACTTATATCCTGTTCTCCGGTCAGCCAGTAAGTGGGGGGACAGCTCCATAGTCAGGATTTAGAATTTCAAGATGACTGGAACCAACCTGCCCATTGAGCAGATCAGGAAACTAAGGCTCTGAGAGGGGAAGAGACTTGCCCAGAATAAGAAATTATGTACAAGGTTGTTGCTGGGCGCTCATCTGACCAAGTGATTATTTTTTCTAAAGTATAGATTTGGTTATTCCATGAATAACCACAGGGTTATAGATTTAGAGCTGAAAGGAACCCACCTGGGTGGGAAGTCACCTGGGAGTTCTTTTCTTTCATTTTATATCTGAGGCCGTGAGAGGTAAAGTTGCTGATACAAGGTTACCCAGAGATTACATCAGGTGTAGAACTGTAACCCAGGGTCTCTGACCCCAGAATCCGGCACTTCTGGGTCACGGCTCTCAACCGATTCCACGCTGGTCATTGTCAACCTTGATCTCTGACCCTTAGCCTTGGGGCTCCCATTTACTTGCTTTGGGAAGCTCCTTGCTGAGCTTCAGCTTCCTGTCCTGTGCAATGGGAGGGCTGGACTCAACTCAGACTCTTGGCCCTTCTCATCTGGGTTTGGTGGAAGCAATCTCTCTCTCCCTCTCCTTCTTTCCTTTTTTCCCTTCTTCCCTCTCTTCTTTTCTTCCTCTCTTCCTCCCTCCCTCCCCCCTCCTCCCTCTCTGCTTTTTTCCCTCCCTCCCCCTTTCCTTCTCTCCTCCTCTCTTTTTTTCTCCCTCCCATCCCCATCTCCGTGGGGAAGAGTTGTCGTCCAAAGGCACTGGCCACTTTTGTCTCCTGGTTGTCCATCCCACATCCCTTGGCCCTTTCCCCTCTTTCCAAGATTCCTGAGTCCTTCCTTAGAACTAACAGTTATTTGGGCATTAGAGCCCTAGCCATATTCCCGTTTGCCCCTCCCTGTTTTATTCTCTAGTTCCGAGTGCTTTGCCCATCCCACAGCTTGCCCTTCAGTCTGATTGGGTTCAGCAAACATTTATTAGTCACCTACTACATGCTGTGTCATGTGCTGGGTGCTGGAGATTTAGAGACACATTTGCAAGCAGGATCGGCTTTAGAGGGAGGATAATGAGCGCCATTTTGGACATGTGATGTCTGTGGGACGTTCAGGCTGAGCAGGAGCTTAGAAAAGAGGAAATATATGCTCGTTAGGTTCCAGCATTCTCAGAGCTGGCTTAGAATGGAACGTTTCCCCACGTAACTCCATTTATTGTCCTCACTTTGGCAATCGAAGTGATGGAACAGCTCAGTATTCGTGGGAATCAGAGCTTAGACATCATTGAGTCTTTGAAGTGCTACTTGAACAATACTGAGCGGCATCTGTGAGAAGAGACTAAGTTCATATTATAAGAATTATTTTTTGGTTTTACTGTTGCCTTTTTTTCTTTTGGTTTGGGTGTGTGCTTTTGTGAGGGCTCAGAGATCCCCACGAGGAATCCGTCTCTGTCAGTATGGATGAGTACTTTTTTGGAAGTTCAGGAGCGTTAGACCGTTCCCAAGTTATAGAGTTGCCATCAGTTAATGTTTCATTTTGTTTTCTGTGTGATCAACCTTTACACCTTCAAGGATATTAGCATTGGCCGTGTTTTGGATACTAGCCCATGGGGAGCTCCGAGGCGGAACCTGGAGGTTGCTTGCCAGACGGGGAACTTTGGCTGGCCGCAGCTTCTCCCAAAGACCATCGCGAAGAGCTGGGATATCGCCGTTACTGAGAGGAACCTTCCCTGGCCCCGAGATAGCCCGGTTTCTCAAATTCTGTAGGGACGTCTTTAAAAAACAGACTTTCCTCCACGTGAATATCGCCTGATCAGAAACTGGACCGTCTGCTCTGGTCAGTGGGTGGCTCAGAGGGACTCGGCCTGTGGATGTGCCCGGCCAGAACGCCTTGCTTTGGCTCTACTTTAGTCTGTGGGGCCTTTTGGTCGGCTCTGACGAGGTCTCCAACAGCCTCCAGAGTCCGGTGTTTGCCTTTTCTCTGGAGGCCAAAGGTGTGGTGTTCTCTTCTTATCTGAAATACGATGGTTCTCTGGGCGCAGGTTTCTCAGGGGGCTTCTGAGGCAGCCTTAGTTTCAGCTCAGAGTAATAATCATCTCAAATGCAACCAGGAGTTAAAGTCCAAATTCTAAAAAAAAATAAAAATAAAAACAAAAACAAACAAACAAACAAAAAAGTCCCGATCCTTTATTGCTTCTTCTAAAATAGCCTGGTTAGTTTTCTTGGAGGCCTCTCTCCCTCCTTGGTTCTAAGATCTCTTGCAGCGTGTCCTTTGTCTCTTCCAGCTGCAGCTTCAGCCTCCAGCTCCCTCTGAATCCTCAGTTCTGCCCGACTGTAGTCTCTGGCTTTTCAATCTCCTCAACTGACTCCTCGCTGAGGCTCTAAGAGCTTCTTACATATGATCTCTTAAAAGTGTGAACGCAAAGTTGACTCCTCCTCTGAGAGGGGGATTGTGGGAAATGTAAACTTTGTGAATCTCCCGGATTTGTGAACTCTAATGTGTGAACTCTTAAAGGTGTGAACTTAAGTATATAAGCATTGTTTCTATCAATTCCAGTGAGTTAGCACTTGTAGGATTCTAACACCAAGGGCCTGGCCAGTTCATGGCCCTGCTGGCCTGTGGGGGTTCCAGAGGCCTTTGCAAACACGTTGCTCTCCTATCTGTGGGCCTGGAGGAGTGGGGCTGTTTTAAATTGACTTTTGTTGGTGGGGAGGATGGTGAGTGGGAGGAAGGAAAGCACCTGTTATTTTCAGAAGACATTACAGCACGTTCTGCTCACTGACCCTGAGCTTACCCTTGGAACAAGAAGGACTTTTTAACCTCTTTATTTTTCTGGCCCCATCACACGCCTGAAAGTGATGGAATACTGTGGAAGGCCTGAATCCAAAGCTCATCCAGAGGGCAGTGGGGGAGAGCCTGGGCTCTGTATCTGCTGCTTGGCAAAGAGTCGGAGCTTAATAAATGCTTGTTGATTGAGAGATGATGGGGGTGAGCAGGCTACATTGCTTTCCAAGTGAGAACTTGCACAGAAAAAATGAATGTCATTAAATAAATGCATAACAGGAAAGCAGACATGTGTATCCCCGAGCAAGTCATTAAACCCATTAATTCCTCAGTTTACTTGTCTATAAAATGGACTTAGTGCTACTTGCACTGCTCTGCACTTTAGGATGATTATGGGGGAAACCATAAAACCTTTTAGAAGTGGGAAAGCTGTAGGTTCTTCTTATAGGCAGAATTCCTTGATGAAAGAACTGGAATAATAGTTAAACTGAATTAACTTTTCTTAAGATTAACCATCTCTAGGACCTATAGGAAAAAAAGTTATGCTTCTACTGTAAACAGCTATTAAAAAAACTTAGTAAACTCATCAGGGAAAGAGGGCGGAGGCTTCTTTCATGTGGCATCCCTCATTCCCCCATCTGTACTTTGGGCTTCTACTCATTGGCCATTTCCTTGGGTTGGCTTGAGATAGTCAGTCTCATTTTGATTGGTGGGGATTTTTTCATTGGTAGGGGAACTTTCAGATAAGAAGACCCCCTCCGTGAGACTGGATGGACCCTGTAGCTTAGAGCCTCACAGAGTTGACTGAGACTACAGCCATTAATTCTGCACCAACTGTGTACCAGGCAGGCATTGTGCTAGGGATACAAAAACCAAAACCAAAACAACACAAAAGTACCTTTTCCTTCATGGAGCTTACATCCCGTTGAGGGAAAAGTTAAGCCAGTATTCGAATCTTGCCTTTGACACATACCGTGAGTCTCTGGGCAGGTTAATTTTTAATGTCTCAGTCAGTCAGATCCTATAAAACAAGGGAGCATATCAGATGATAAGGAAGATCTGGGGTCCACTTCGTTAGAGGGGACCATGGTCTCTTTACTAAGTACCATTGGCTCAGAGCTCTATATCAGTCTCTTTTTGTGTAGATTGGAAAATTGTAATCCCCACAATCCATCCATCCATCCGTTCATTTATAGGTTTAGAGCTAAAAGAGACCCTATAAGATGGCTTGTCCATGTCCCTTGCTTTATAGATGGGGAAACTGAGGTTGAGAGGTTAAGTGATTTGTCAGGGATCGCACAGAGACTAAGTTTCTGAGGAAGATTTAAATATCAAATAACAGCTGTGGAAAAAACAGTTAAGAGAAAGAAAGGACTAGGAAGAATGTTTTTTTTTTTTTTTTTTTTTTAAATGAGGGATGATTGGGCAGTATATCGGAGGCTGGCGGG
Organism: Sarcophilus harrisii; assembly: GCF_902635505.1. Lineage (NCBI taxonomy): Eukaryota > Metazoa > Chordata > Mammalia > Dasyuromorphia > Dasyuridae > Sarcophilus > Sarcophilus harrisii. The sequence continues at coordinate 650,919,696 of NC_045427.1, read as the reverse complement.
GAGAGCTGCTCTTGTAAGCAGCTCTGTAAGACCAGTTCCCCATCTGCCACATCATTCTTTTTTAAACAATAGCTTTTTATTTTCAAAATATGCAGATAGTTTTCAGTATTCACCCTTGCAGAAGCCTGTGTTCCAAATTTTTCTCCTCCCTTCCCCCAATCCTTTTCCCAAGACAGCAAGTTTAATTTTATTATATATATAAAACATACATCATTAATATATGCTAAACGTACAATTCTTCTATCTATATTTCCACAATTATCTTGCTGCACAAGAAAAATCAGATTAAAAAGGAAAAAAAAATGAGAAAGAAAACTAAAAGCAAACAACAGCAACCAAAAGGTGATAATACTATGTTGTGGTCCCCAGTCAGTGCCCAGGCTCTCTCCATCCCATCTCCTGGAACTGGCCTGAATCGCCTTGCTGTTGATGAGAGCCCCGCCCATCAGCATCGATCATCACACAATCTTGTTGTCGTGGAGACTGGTCCCCTGCGCGCTTCCCTCAGCACCCGTCCCTGTCAGTCTCTCCAGGCCTCTCGGAAGTCCTCCCGCTGGTCGTTTCTCACAAAACGATAATGTTCCATAAGCTCCACGGGCCATCACTCATCAGCCACCGCAGACGGGCGGCCACCGGCCTCTGTGCTCCATCCCCCTGTATCCTGGGTGTGACTGGACATCCGGGAGGCTCCCGGTTGTTGGCCTGCACTCTCCCCGGGGACCGGCCCTGCTGGTTCTTCCTTGTGACTCCCTCCCCACCACATGCTGCAGCCTGCTCGCCCGTGCCGTGCCCATCCCCGAGCCCGTCCCGCCTCGCTCCGAGCCCGTCGTGTCTGTGACTCAGCCAGACCGCAGCTCTGCAAACATCGAAATGACCGAATAACATTTGTGCAAAAACAGTTACGAGAAAGAAATGACTAGAAAGAAGGGTTTGTTTTTTTTAAAGGCAGTTGAGGGACGATTGGGCAGAGCACCGGAGCCTGGTGGGGAAGCTGCTCTTGCAGCTTTCAGAAGTTAAGGAGAAGGCGTGCTCCCTGGAGACTGCCGAGGGGCCCTGGAGTCCAGCTTTGCTGTTCCATCATGCCCCAGGGCTGGAGCATCGTGCTAGTGGGTTTCGAGTTCTGGTAGTTCCCCTAAGCTGGGAAAGCCCTCTGTCCACTGAGTCACGTGGCTGTCTCTGGTGGATCTGAACTGAAAGCATCCCATTCCATGGGGAAAAGGAAAAAAACCAAATACGAGAGTCTAGATTGGATCTGAGGGCTGTGGAAATCCCTTTTTATCTGGGAGATTGTGACTTCATCATTCTTTCTAGGTGTGGATGGCGCTTATGATCCACATGAAATTCTGACTCATTAAACTGGAAATTCTTCCTCCCTTATCCTTATATCTTTCTGGCCCATCCACACCTTCTCTGTTGCCTGGAACCCCCGAGAGATTTAGTGATTCCACAGCAGTCTGTGCTAGAGTGAGATTTGAACTCAGGACTTGCTGGCTCCAAGCTGGCTGGGGGTCATTCCAACTTGGGGATTCAGTGAGGATGAGGAGGCCCACCTGCCTCCATGCTTTATACCTCACAAACAGACTCTCGGGCTGTAACTACCTGAGATTGTAAAATTTCCGGAGACTAGTGACTTATTCTATGAGAATTAGAGAATCCTCTCTTCGGATGCATTTATGCTGTAAATATGAAGTAGGCAGATGGAGTGACACAGTCCCCCTCTGATGGGGTTCAGAGGGAAAGCTTGACAGAGATCACCCAGCCTCGCCTTCCCAATGGGCTGCTCCACCTGAAACCTTTGCTGTTAGAGAAACTAGTCCGTCAGCCTCTCCAGGTAGCCCTGCCCATGGATCAGTCGCTCTTCTCATCGGGGACTCTTGCATAAAGGAAATGTGCTCTTTAGAACTGCACGTTTCTGTCTTGCATGTGTTTAAGAAGAGTTTTGGGGGGAGTAGTTGTGTCTGAAAGTTGTCATCTCATAACCCACCCTACGATTTAGAGTCCGGCACCATTTCTTCTTGTTTCATTTTTTAAAATCACTCTTATGTGAAGTCTGATATTAGTCTTTGGAAGTTTTAGAGAATTAGAAATGGGTAATCACCCAATTGGTAAAAGAGGGCCTGCAAGAGGACAGTATCTGACTGCATCAGGGGTAGAATGACGAAAAAGAGTTACGAGGGAATTTTACAAAAAAGAGGTCTGGTATAAGACTTTAGAACAAAGATGATTTAGTTACTTGTATAGAGTGAGAAGCTGATGATATCCAGCTCAGCTAATTCTATGGCATCTTTATAATATCTCAGTAATATTTTATTTTTCCTCTAATTAAGTAATTTGCCCAGCTAGTGTTAAGTGCAGGAGACCAGATTTGGACTCTAGGGCCTGTGTTCTTTCCCCCTGTCCCCAGCATCTTTACAATATCAAAAGTCCCCATCATGAGGTCATGGAAGAGGAGTGGCCAAGAGTGCCACAGATTGAGCAAAGATGGCTCCCTCTCTGTATTGTTAAAAGAAATGTCCACATAGATGAGATCCACTTGTCCACAGTATAGAAGGATTATCTTGAAAGAAACAAACATGGATGAGATTGCAGTTCCATTGAAAAGCTAGAGTATCTCAATTTTTCAAGGACTAGCAACCAAGGAAGGAAGATGGACACAGTGGTAAAATTCTCTAGAATCTTTTTTTTCCACTGACAGTATTCACTTTTGTTATGTTATATTCAAAATTTCTTTGGGGGAGATTTTTCCAAGAGGATTTCCTTTTCTTCTGACTGCTGTACTTGATTGATGTCATAGATAGGTACCTCTGAAATTATGTAGACTGTAATGTGGGCTTTTCCATTTGTAAACTGAATGATTGCAAATTAACTGGGGGAAACGTTGTTTAAAGTACTTCTGAATAGAAAGCTTTTAAAAAGTGAAATCATATTTGATATGAATCATTATCTACTAATTTAATTAAAAAACCAAAACCAAGTCATCTATATTTAGAAAAATATCATATATTATTTGGAAAAAAGAAATATTCTTTATTTACAAAATGAAATCTTTGATTATTTATTTTTGTCTATTACAATTTACGTTCCCCAAATCCTGGATGATTTTAGATGTAAGGAATTAGATATTTTAAATTCTAAATTTCTTTGCAGAGTTGGTGGGCCATTTTATAACTCCATCCACAGTGTATTGTAGACTTGTTTTAAATTTTTTGATTTTATAAACATCACCTCCAAAAATTGACAATTTGTACCATTTGTGTGAAGTAGAAACTTGGTGTCACTTTGATTTTTATTTCCCTTATTAGTTCCTGGAAAGCTTCCATTATATGATGGCTAATAGTTACCAGTCATTCTTTTAAGAAGAGGTTGTTCACATCCACTTATCCACTCAGAAATGGCTTTTGATCTTACCCATTTATGTTAATTTCCTTTATGGCTTAGATAGCAAACCTTCAGCAGAGATTTGTTTCCCTCATTGATCATATTAATTTTGTTTGTACAAAAGCTTTTTATTCAACCAAAAAGATCCTGTTTACCTTTTGTGATCACCTCTATCCTTTGTTTGGCTACTAATTCATCCCTTAGCTGTAAGCTTGAAGACACTAGATCTGATTCCCTTCCAATTTTTTTTTTCTTATATGAAATATTCAATATTCAATCACATTTCTGTTCTGTGATGTGTGGTGCAGAGTGTTGCTCTAAACTGAATTTTTATTAGACAGATAGTTTTCCTGTAATTTTTTCAGACAGCGTAGTCTTCCCTAAGTAATTTATATTCATGGATTTATCAAATTGTTTCTGATTTTTTTTTTTTTTTTTTTGATCTGGTCTGTCCCATCAACTTTTCAATTTCTTGAAATTCACAGTTTGAGAGTATGATTTGAGATCTGGACATGCTAAATAAATACTCTCTATTCCTACTTTTATTTTTATGATTCCCCTTGAGATTCTGGACTCTCTATTCTTTCACATTAATTTTGTTATTACATGTCTAGCTCAGTAAAGTGGCCCCTTTGTAGTTTGATTCATGTAGCATTAATCTGGAAATTTAACTTAGGTCTTTTTGTCCTCTTTATTATATGGGTTCCTCCCATCCAGGAACAGCGCCAAAATATCTCTTTAGTTATTTGTTATTCTTTATTTGTTTAAATGGTGATTTATCGTCGTGTCCATGGTTGTCTTGACACCTGCCTTAGTAGATTCGCTCCCAGGTATTTTATGCATCTTGTAGCTATTTTTGAGGCCTTTAATCCTCCAGGAATTTATTATTCCTAGACAGAAATACTTTTCATTTTTGTGACTTTATTTTACAGCCGGTTCTATCACTGAAGCCATTGTCTTCATTTCTTTGCTACTTCCTTAGGATTTTCTAAGTAAACAATCATCAGCACACGTCTAATAATAATTAGCCTTTGTAGAGCATTTTGAGATGATAAAGTGCTTTATAAATATTATCTCATTTATGCTCAATAACCCTGGGAGGTAAATGATGTTATCATTTCCATTTTATAGAGGAGGCCACTGAGATAGGCTAGTATCCTTGGCCAGAGCCATACAAGTGAGTCTGAAGCTGCCCACTGCATCCCCAGCCACCAATAAGGGAGTTTTATCTCCTCTGTCCGTGTTTCTTATTTTCTCTCTTTTTTGTTTACATTTCTAGATTTTTACTAAATACCAGAGGGCAAAGTGGAGCTTGAACATGTTCATTTCTGGGTAGGAGACGACATTGTTGTAAGGCATTTTGGAGACTGGGGATATTAGAGGTATGTCCTGTAGAAAGCAGCAATTGACGGGAGCCTGGAAAAAGAAAAAAGGAATTATGAGAAGTAGAGGGAGAAGCCAGCCAGCGTGGAAGGGACGAGAGGGCTCGGGTTGTTGGCTGTGAGAAATAGCCTTGCCAGGCCGGGGGGCCACACGGGCGGGGTGGCCCGAGGAGCAGGGAGTTGCTGAATCACACCCAGCTCCAGAACTGACTCAGAGAGCCGGGGAGGAGGCTTCTTGTGGTTGAATGAATTTTAAAAAAAAATCTCACATTTGAGTAAGTCTCTGCCATCAGTTGCTGTTTTTCTCAGTCCCGTGGCCACTCTTGCTCACTCAGCTTTATGGGGTAACGGCTTCCCCCTTGTCTGTTGGTTTTCTCACACGTCTTGCCCGTTGTGGAGGTTTTCCTGCCCATTCACTCTCCTCTCTCTGTTTCTGAGTTTGTAGAATCTTCTGATTAATCATTGGAAAATAAGGTTCCGTTTCCCCTCCGACAGCTCAGAAAGGCTGAGAAAGAAGCCCGAGTATTGTTGAAGCTGGGTCCGAAAGGACTTGCCGTTGAAATGCTGGAGTTCTCGAGTTGGGGTCAATTCAGCAAAATATGGAGGAGACTTCGTGAGGAGTCCGAGTTACTGGCGAATAACGGGCCATTCCCTGCCCTCGGAGAGCTTACGTTCTGGGAGCTTCGGCTGTGGTAGCTCATGCTATAGAAACGTGTGCAAAATAGGCAGGGTGATTTCTGGGCGAGATGGCGTGATTAGGAAACCACTTATGTAGGAGACAGCAGTGCTTCCGTCAGAGGAAACTCGTGTGAGCTGGAGGGGAGGAAGGGATGCCTTTCCAAATAGGGGACGGCCCCGGAAAGGTCCCCAAGTAATAACTGTGGAGTCCACGTCCATTTAGAGGATGGCTGCATTGGAAGGGTTCTGCTCGGCTGAATTTTTTCCATTTTTTAAAATTACTAAATTATAGTTTAAATTTATGGAATAAAACAAGCATTTCCATAGCGTAGCAGAATAAAAAGATGATCACACAGAAAGCTGTCATTCGCTTTGCACAATTTACTGTTCCTTTCAAATATACAACAAAAATATGATATAAATTTTTGGGGGGGCTTTTTGCAAATAAGGAGAGGATTTCCTTCTTGACATTCTTAATTGGGCTTTCATTTCACAGATTCTAATAGAATACTTTTTTATTTCTTAAAATCCTCATCCATTTCAGAGAGGAGAGTTTTGAGTTTGAGTTTTACTTTCTTTTGTAACCCTGGCTCAATGCCTGGTATGCAGTAAATGCTTAATAAATGCTTGTTGACGTGATTTTATTTATTTTTTATTTATTCATTGAAGTGTTTTGCTTTCTTTTGTAACCCTGCCTCAATGCCTGGTATGTAGTAAGTGCTTAATAGATGCCTGTTGACTTGATTTTATTTCACTGAAGTGTTTTGCTATCCTTTGTAACCCTGGCTCAATGCAGTAAGTGCTTAATAAATGCTTATTGATTTGATAATTGTAATCACCATAGTGGAAATTATTTATGAATTTTGAAGGTTGAAAATGTCCTTCTATGAAACAGCGATATTTAGGGCTGTATCTTGGGGGAGTGTGAGATCACTGTCTTCCTTGTTGCAGCTTTTTTGCCTGGTTATACTAGAATATACTAGAAATAAATATAGGAGGGATGGATAGAACACCAGCCTTGGAGTCAGGAGGACCTAAGTTCAAATCGGCCTTAGACACTTAACATTTAGTTCAGTCTCTGTCTTTCTCTGTCTTTGTTTCTCTCTGTATCTCTCTGTCTCTCTCTCCCTGTCTGTTTCTCTGTCTCTGTCTTTCTCTCCTGTCTCTGCTTATCGCTGTCTCTCTGTCTCTGTCTCTTTCCCCCCTTTCTGTCCCTCTTGCTTAGCCCCAAGCTTGTTTCCTTCCCGATTTGGATATTGCTGACGTGACTCTTAGAAACAGCTCCTAGATTACAAGGGCCTCGGAACATCTCGTTCCTCCTGGTTCGTTTTACAGATGAGGAAATAAAGGCCCAGGAGATTTAAGAGACCTGCCCAGGATGAAATATCAGGCAGGACTTGAACCGAGTCTTCTAACTTCAAACTTGGTGCCCTCGGATGCTGCTGACAAGTGTTTCCCAGTGTTCCGACAGAAAAGGAGCGAGCCTACGAAACTGCAGACTTTGGGAAGAGAGTGTTTCTAAAAGGTCTGAACTACATTTAACCCAGTCACTTCTTTTGTTGGTCTCCCCTTCAGAGCCTCTTAAATTGGAGGGACATTTTAAATGTTTTATTAATATTTTCCCTTTGTTTTTCTCTTTTCCTTCATTTTCTTTTTCTCTTCAGTTTCCTTTCATTTCCCAACCCCTTCCCCCAGCAGCTCAGGTGTTCCAGTGGTTAGTGCGCTAAGCCTGGAGTCAGAAAGCTGTTGTTGTGGACTGTGCCCCTCTGGCCCCACTGGCCATGGGGTTTTCTTGGGAAAGCTCCTGGAGTGATTTGCCATCTTATTCCCCAGTTTCATATAGGCAGGGAGTACGTGACTTGCCCAGCTACTGAGGTCTGAGACTGAATTTGAACTCAGATTTCCCTGACTGCAGGGAGCCACTTGGTCAGCATCTCCCGAGTTCAAGTCGGGTCTCTGACCTTCACTCGGTATGAGGCCCTTTGCAAATCACTAAGTCCAGCTTATCTCAGTTTCCTCAACTGGAAGATGAAGATAAACTTCTGGGGTTGCTGTGGAGACCAAACAAGATATTATTTGTAGATCACTTAGCACCGTGCTCGGTATATAGTAGGTGCTCAGTAAATGATCGTTCCTGACTGTCTCAAGGCCAATGAAGTCTGGGACTTGACCAGATTTCCATTCTTTCCTGGAGAAGAGAAGACAGGCTGGGAATGGGGTAGGGGAGACACAAGAGATGCCCTTTCAGATCTTTGAAGGGTCGTCCTTGGAGAAGGGTTAGCTTTGTTGTCCTTAGCCTTGGGAGGGCGAACTTTGGAGCAAAGGGCAGATCTGGGAAAAGGTTTAAAAACCGCCCCTGGACAAGTGAGAAATGAGCCTCCTTGGGAGGCGGAGCCTGCCTGGATGTTTCCAAGCCAAAGGGAATGGGGGCTGTTCTGGGGGATTCCTTTCCAGCTGTTGGATGAAAGGAGGGCGTCTGAACCTTATGTGTCACATGGATGCCTGGAAGGATCTGCCAAAGCTGCCCCTTTAAATACATACAGTGAAGGAATGGGATGGCTAAGGAGCCAACGGACAACTACCCACCTGTCAGGCTGGCTAAACTGACAGGGAAAGATAATGATGATTGTTGGAGGGGAGGTGGGAAAACTGGGACACTGGTGCATTGTTGGTGGAGCTGTGAGTTAATCCAGCCATTCTGGAGAGCAATTTGGAACTAGGCTCAGAAAGTTATCAAACTGTGCATCCCCTGTGATCCAGCAGTGTCTCTACTGGGCTTATATCCCAAAGAGATCATAAAGAAGGGAAAGGGACCTGTATGTGCACGAATGTTTGTGGCAGCCCTCTTTGTAGTGGCCAGAAACTGGAAACTGAGTGGCTGCCCATCAATTGGAGAATGGCTGAATAAATTGTGGGATATGAATATTGTGGAATATTATTGTTCTGTGAGAAATGACCTGCAGGAAGATTTCAGAAAGGCCTGGAGAGATTTAAACTGATGCTGAGGGAAATGAGCAGAACCAGGAGATCATTGTACACAGCAGCAGCGAGATTATATCATTTCTGGCAGACGTGGCTCTCTTCAATATTGAGATGTTTCAGGCCAGTTCCAATGATCTTGTGATGGAGAGAGCCGTCTGCCCCCAGAGAGAAACTGTGGGAACTGAGGGTAGATCACAATGTAGTAGTTTCAATTTTGTTGTTTTTGTTGTTTGCGTTTTGTGTTTTTCCTCCTTTTTTTTTCTTTTTTGATCTGATTTTTCATGTGCAGCATGATAATTGTGGAAATATGGATAGAAGAATTGCACATGTGTAACCTACATTGGATTTCTTGCCATCTAGGGGAGGGGGTGGGAGGGGAAGGGAGGAAGAAAAAAATTTGGAACATAAGGTTTTGCAAGGGTGAATGCTGAAAACTCTCTATTCAAATAAAAAGCTTTGTTTAAAAAATGGACATTGACTTCAGCCTTAGAGAGATCCCAAGGTCCTAGTGGCCCATGAACTTCTGGGATTCTTCCCTATCTTAATGGTTATGATGAACATCGGTCAGAATCAATCACGATCTTGGGTAATGATTTCAGGGAGCAAGCTGGTTCTCAGTTAAGGCAGCTTATATTCCAGACTATGAGCTGGCCTTAGTCTTAAAGACCTAGTAGCAAGCTAGAGAAAGGAGCCCATATTTGTAGACTTTTCTGGGCCAGGGGTCACAGGTTGAGCCAGTTCCCATCGGGGTAGCCAACTGCAAAGAACAGAGAACTAGGCTGGGGCTGCCCACCCTGCCAGGTACGGGGGGCTCTGCCCACCCAGCCAGGTACAGGAGGCTTGGCTCGTGCTACGGGTTCCAAGATTTCAGTAACCAAGGTCAGTCATATTTGCGTGCGCTCCCCAGCAGCCTTTGTTACTGGGCAGTTTCCCCTGGGATAGGGGATAAGGCAAAGGCTAAAGCCAGTCCTATCAATTGGTTTTTAGGGGCCCAAATGAATCTGCCAGGGAGTGCTGCCCACCGGTCCTGGCTCGGCGAGGCTTTGTGCAGGGGTCACCTGCCTGGTCCTGGGGGGTTCGTGGGAGTGGAAGAACAAAAAGTAGGACTCTTGGCAGTGGCCACAGCGCTGCGACCACATCCCTGCTTTCAGCCCGCGTGATTTCCATCTGCTGATCCGACCGTCTGAGGCAGCGTCCCCACGACGGCGGCAAGGGCTAGGGAGACAGCGCCTATTTTAGCAGCTCAGAAAGTTTATTTTAAATCTCTCAGCAAAGTCGGGTTAGATAACGATGTGGCCTCTTTGGGCATTTGTCCCTTCTGTATTTTTTTTACTCCACATCCCTGAAGTATTTTATAAAGGTTTGTAATCATACTTTTTAGATCTATAGAAAGGAAGCATCAGCAGTTTGGGGGAATAAAGACAAAAAAAAAAAAAGACTTAAAAAAAGACTAAAAAAAAAAGACTTAAAAAATAAAGATAAAACAAAATTTCAACTTTGTTTCTTTATGTCAACTGAAAGGGAATTCTGGAATAGATTTCCTGACTCTTAGGATATGGGAAGTGCCAGTTAAATGATGTCTGGGCTCAAGATACTTTTTTCCCCCTAAAATGAGGTGGAGTTTCAGCCCAGTGATCTCTGAGTCCTTCCAGGTCAGAACCATGATCCGAAGGTGCAAGTGCTAAATAATGGTGATGACGATTCTAAAAAATACAGAAAAAAAAAAAAAATCTGGGCCATATACATAGTAAGCAATTACTGGCTAATTTTAAAATAGTGGTTTTTGTTCCCCAGAAAACATTAGCTCTTTTTTTTAAATTTGAGAAATGGCTTCGTAGGTAGTTGAAAATAAAATATATTTAAAAATCAATACTCGCGACCCCCACACTTGCATCTTGGGCTGATTCTGCAGTGGCTGTTCCCTTGTTTTTCTTCGTGTCTGATTCTCTGTGAGAAAACATTTGTAAAGCACTCTGCAGATTATGGAGTGGTATAGAAACACAATCTACTGTTATCTTTATGGCCCTGCCTTTGTATCCACCCACCCTCTCTGACTTCTTAAATCCTATTTCCCTAAAGAGGGAACCTAGAATCTATAATGTGGGTGCCCAGGGTCTAAAAACTTGAGAAATTTTCCTTTTTCTGAGGTAGTGAGCGTGCTGGGGGGGGGCCTTGTGCCCTTCTCTCCCCTCAGCCTTGTCTCAAAAGTCACCGTGTTGGACGATATTTGCAAATTGCGGATCGATTTTCAGTCGTGGTGTGATGGCTTTGCGGGATTTGTGAAAATTAATGAGAACGTGCAGCCAGGGATTTCCAGGTGCCTTCAGGCTGCTCCAATCATGCAGATTAATTCTTTTATCTATTGATTTTTAATTGCCAAGCGCTCCCTGTTGATGATATGAGACTGTAGGCCTTGGAGTGGAGGAGGGGGCAGCAAATACTTTAGCATCCGACATCTGGAAAGTTGCTCAGACATCATTTAACTGCCTCATTTTATAGAGGAGGAAACTGAGTCAGGGAGAGGTAAAGTGACAGCTGGTAAGTGTCTGGGACAGCTTCGGTCACTGGGAGGGACGCCCTCTCCCCGGCTCCTTCCCTGCCCTCAGGAGGCACTTGGTCTGTTGGGAATAAGTCTCACTGACTCTGTGACACACCATTTTATTGTGAATTTTAAATATTTAAAGTGAATGGGAGGAAAACCAACTATGGCTCTGCCTTGGAGAAGGGTTGGACGGGTCCTGCCTGAGGGAATTTGAGTTGCAATAGTCAGTCAACAAGCATTTATGAAACCCTTACTGTGAGCAGATGCTGCTAAGTTTCTGGGGACACCGAGAAAGGAGAAAAAAAGTGCATCCCTGACCTCAAGAAATGTACATATTGGAGCTGGGCTTGAAAGAAGGTGAGGAGGAAGAGGGAGGATCAGAGACTCAGTGTTAGAGTTCATCATATTCTTCTCTTGCATTTTACAGATTGGGAAACTGAGGCCCAGAGTGATTTTTTTTTTTCCCCCCCATAAGCAGGGAGGAACAGATCTAGATTGTTTGACCACAAATTCAATGTCTGTTCTATTATGTTAGTAGGTGGTACAGTAGGGCGTGGAGTCAGAAAAACCATCTTCCTCAGCCCAGAGGCTTAATAGTGTGACCCTGAGCAAATCACTTCATCCTTTTTGCCTCGGTTTCCTCATCAGTCCAGTGAGCCAGAGAAGAAAATACCAAATTATTCCACTATTTCTGCCAAGAAAACCCTCCACATGGGGTTATGAGGAGTAAAAGCTAATCACAGCAACAAATGTTGCTCCTGCACGTGGAACTTTTATCCAAAAATACTCTCCCAGTACTGACTTTGTGCCAGGGGCCAATCCTACTGACGAGGGCCATAGAGCAGGTCACTGATCTAAGAGGTGTCTGCCTTTTATTTGAGACTAATTGTAAGAAATTGCCCCAGAGGACATCTCCCAGAAGAACCGTGGGAGCTGGATGTTCTCCAGAGGTCACCTGCCACCTCGTTTTTCAGATAAGGACTCCGAGAGGTGCTGCAGATAAGCCGTGGTGTGGGGGCTAGACTTTGCCCTAGTCCCTCCCAGTCTGGGGCTCTCTCTGCTTCTCCTTCCTTAGAAAATGGAGGAAGAGAAAGGGACAGGCCAGAAGCCGGTGGCTGGATGCGAGCAGAGAGGGGGAAAGGAGAGTTGTTCCCTGGGTTCCCGTCCCTGACAGAAATGGACGCAGTTTTGGATCTGGAGCACAGAGTTACAGGCTCTCCGAGCTTAAAGTTCCCCCATCGTGCTTGAATCTGAGTCCTCTCCGTTATGTGCCCAACAGTGACCCAGCAGCCCTTTGGTCTGCCCTGAGAAAATAACTGAAGGTTGTTTGTCCTTCCTTCTCAAAGAGGACTTCGACATCAGGAGGCGATGGGAGCTGGATTTCAGTGAGGGTGGGCTGGGCAGAGTCACCGTCCTCACCCGCACGAAGGAGGTCAGGATGACGGGAGACGGCCCTGGACGTCTGGGGAGATCTTGGATGTTTTTTATCCAAGGGCTGAAGGCGTATCAGCAACCTCCATTCAGTGGTAAAGCTAGGCGAACATCAAGGCAAAGAATGGCCATTCTTTCCCTTGAAATTCTTGGCCTTCTGTTCGAGACCCTCATTGTTTCCGGCCAGACCAGAAACAATTGATGTTTACCTTCTTTCTAAGGCAATGGGAGCCCAAACAATGACCCAAGGCCTTGGCTGGGGACAGATGGGTGGCGGATCCCAGAGAGCCCTCTGGTGTCCTTGAGAAAGAAATCTCGGCAGGGATCCCCAGGGTCTCTTGGGAGGTTAAAGATCAAAAAGTCGATAAATTCTAGAAACTGGAAGGGGGAAAGGGTTCTAGGCAGCAAGGGGATTGGAGGGAAGTGACTGGGTCATGCTGGAAGGCCTGCCTGGACATGGGCCTGAATGTGAGGTGGAAAGGATTCAACTGTCTGGACAGCAAGGGGGGCCCAGGAGGGGAACCAACTCTGGGCCTGTTGGTCCCCCTCCTGCTTCCCCCTTCCCCTCTGTCTGTCTGAATCTTTCTCTGTCTCTCCATCTCTCCATGTTTCTCTCTGTCTCTGTCTCTCTCTGTCTGTCTGTCTCTCCCTCCCCCGCTTTCTCTTTCTCTTTCTCACTTTCTCTTTGTCTCCTCCCCTTCCCCATCTCTCCATCATCTCTTCCTCTCTTTTCATGTTTCTATCTCTGTCTGTCTCTATCTGTTTCTCCCTCCCCCCCTTTCTCTTTCTCTTTCTCACTTTCTCTGTCTCTCCTTCTCCCCCTCCCCTCTGTCCATCTCTGTCTCTCTCTCTTCATATCTCTGTGCATATTCCTCCAGGACAGAGCCGTGCCATCACCTGCTCTATGTCCCTGGGCTCTGGATCGGCCGCTGGGATGAAGTCGGTGCTTGGCGAGTGTTTCCGTGTGATGAACGAGCTGTCAGGGCCGAGTAACTTGGAGTGTATTTTAAGTGCCTTAGAAATGACTCTAGAGGCCGGGCCGTAGAGTGGATGAAGGATGGACCTGGAATCCAAGGGCTTGGAATCGATTCCAGATTTCGCCCTTGTGACCTGTGTGTGTTTAGGCAAGTCCTGCTTCTCAGGACATCGGTTTTCTCAAGTGTAAAAGTAGAGGGTGGAAAGAGAAGTCTGGTGGATAGAACGCAGCCCCAGAGTAGGAAGATATGACCTTGAATCTGGCCCTAGACCGGCTGTGTGACTCTGGCCAAGTCAGTTAACCGTTCCGTGCCTCAGTTTCCTCATCTGTAAAGTGAGACATTAGATTGGGACTTCTGAAGTTCCAACCAATTAGGAGATCCTTCTTGACTGGTCCCAGGCAGAGGTGTGAGCAAACTGCTTCTTTGTGCCTCTAAGGGCAGGTGGCTCTCCACACAAATCCCATCCTCATTCCCAGAGATTTATTTTTATTGACAATAGCGTAAACGGTAATTTCACTAAGCTTCGACCCGTAATATCGTGGTTGTCAACGCTGTTTGCTACTAAGCAGAGAAATGGAATTTTGAAAAATAAAAGAAAAAAAGCAGTAAAAATTATGAATTATGAAAAATTAAAAGAAAAAAGCCTTTATTTGTGATTGTAGGAGCCTCCAACCTCTGAGCGTTCAGCAGGTGCCACTTTGTCAAGTGCACAATGAGCGGTGTGTCACCCCTGACCCCCACTCCCTTCCACCCCAGTTGTTAAAGGAAATGATCTTACCCCGAGCTTGTGGAATGATTGTGAAGGTATCCCCACTTGTAATCATAATGATACTACAACTGGCAGGTACAATTGTGTCTTCCACGTCTCAGAGGTTAGAGGCGCAGCATCCCCGCCCCCCAGAAAATCCCCCCCAATTTTTTGGCCCTTCATTCGTACCAGAAGAGATGTTTGAATTTTTTTTCCTTTTATGGGTAGGTACAGTACCTAATTATAAAAGTGGGGCCAATAGACTGTTTTATTTATCATTATATATTATATTGGGTTATATTTGGTAAACTAGATTATTCAATACCATACATATATATTTTATACATTTCTAAACTTTTTCTGTGTCATCTGTGGCTGCTGTAAAACTCCACAAAAGGGGCAGCTAGTTGGGGTAGTAGATAAGAGCATTAGCCCTGAAGTCAGGGGGACCTGAGTTCAAATTTGGTCTCAGACACTTAACTTTTCCTATCTGTGTGACCCTGGACAAGTCACTTAACCCCAATTGCCTCAGCAAAACAAACAAAAACCACAAAAGTTCCTGTTTAATTTCTTATTAACCCATGATATATCAAAATCTCCATGGGGAAGTTGCAATGTGAAGGGATGACTACTGATATAGTTCTTGTTAGTGGTTTCCTTAAGTACTTCCCTGCACATTGTCCCCATCGAAACCATTGTGCCATAAAGCTCTTGAAGAATCTCAGACTTGTAAGTCACCCTAGAGTGTATAGTTCTACTCATACTTGAATAAGGATCCCCTGGTGTAATATTTGACAAATACTTATTTGGTCCCCACTTAGAAATCACAAAGCCCATTCTCTCAACCATTTATTAGCTGTGTGGCCTTGGACAAAGCATAGCCTCAGTTTCCTTATCTGTAAAATGAACGAATTGATGTTTTTCCTTATGTCAGTTTTAAATCTGCATCCCTGCTAAGTCTACTCATCCTTTCTTTGGGATCATTTAGTCTGATCCTTCCTAATATGTGGCCTCAGGCCTGAACACAGCATTCCCTGGGTGATCACACATGGAGTCAAAGAGGAGAGGGTTCTGTGGAACAACTTGGAGTTGGAAAGGACCTGAGAGGCCTGCCCCTAGAGAGGGCCTCTGGTCCAAGGACCTGGTCTTACTCTGGGGCCTCCTTATCTATAAAATGAGGGCGTGGTCTCTGAGTGACCTCCCAGCTTAAAAATATGTGATTCATCCTGTCCTTGGGAGCTGCTGTGAAAGTGAACACTACAGGATTTAGCGATTGTCCATGACAGAGTGAATGATGAGGATCCTGAGGCTGTGGGGGTTGGAGGAATGGGGGAGTCTGTACAAGAATGAGGAAGTGGGAGAGGGAGGAGTGTTCTAAGAGGGGAACAGATAATGAATTCTCTTTTGGAGAGTTTGCAGTGCCTATGGGGCATTCTCTGGATAGAGATAAGTGTTGATCTGAGATTGGAATGTAGGAGAGAGGTAAGAGCTTGATAAACTGCTGAATCCATGGGTGCTGATGGAATGATATAGAAGGAAGAGAGAAGAGAGCTTTTAGTGGCCTGGAAGTTCAGCAGTTTGTTTCTGCAGGGATTATTTTTTTGGCTCTCCCCAGCACTTAGCACTCTGCTTGGCTCTGATTACAGGCTTGTCTTTGTTGTGGGGAAGGTGCCATGAAGGCAGCAGAGACTGTTGAAGGGGGCATGAGGTCCAGGAGTGAGGAGGGGCTTATAATTCTAGCGTACTATATCACACCTGGAGTATTGTGTGCTGGGTCAGCCCCAGTAAGACCAGGTCTAGAGAACATCAATCTAGAACTAGAACTTAGAGACCACTGAGTCCATCCCTCCATTTTATAGATGAGGAAACTGAGGTATAGAGTGGTTAAGTCATTGGCCGAAGGTCCCAGTTAGTATCTGAGTGGAATTTGAACTCAAGTCTTGCTGATGAATCCATCCCAGAAACTTGAAACTGTGAGATTTGAGGAACTGTTGAGATAAATCTGTAGAGAAGGCATTGGGGGTGCATGGGAAGATGCTATGAGAAGCCTAGTGACAGCCTTTTATAGATTACGAAGAAGGATTTGACTTCTGAGTGGCCTCGGGGGACTACAGAAGAACCCTAGACTCCCAGGTCTGAAAGATTCTTCAGAGATGACCTCGAATTAGGAAGAGAACCGAACACGTGTCAGGACGGTCAACATCTCAGGCGCCATCTTGTCCAATCCAGTCCTGAACCAGAATTTCTCCTACAACTGCAGGGACTTGAAAAGCCGTTATGTATTGCCCTGAGGTGAAAAAGTAAATTATTTCTTGGCTTGTTAAATAAATATCCAGAGAACAAGGACAGGGACTGAAGAAAAGATTTCTTCCTTTTACCCTCCAGAGGAAGAGGAGATAAGAAAATCCTGAAAGGGATGCTCTGTTGCCTCTTCCTATCCATTAGGGAGGTAAGAAGAGAATGTTGACTGGCCATCTATAATCACCACAGGGATCCTCATCTTGGAACCCCTCAGTGTTACGAGAGGCATCACGGAGACCTTGATGTACTTTATAAATTGAGGGAGATTGGATAAATTGAGGGAGATTGGATAGAAGGTTTTTTTCCCAGCTCTGAATCTCTGCTCCCATGATATATCCCCAGCAGGAGGTATATCGTTTTTAATTCATTTTTTCCTCATTAAGGCCTCAGATGAAAGTGATGCTCTGATATGTAGAATCTGATGAATAATCCACAAGACAGGTGAAGACTTCCAACAAGTCTGTTGATTTATTTTAAAGCAAATAAAGGAAATGAGTTATCTAGTTGCCTTTGGAGAGCACGAGTTCCTTGTTTCTAAAAGGATTTTCGAAGTGGCAGCAGAGATGTATTGGGAGTGTCCTTAAAAGATTCTTACACCAGGGATTCTTTGACCAGATCAGTAGATCCTAAAGATTTCTGTTTTGAGAATATGCTTCAGCAACAACAAAAAACATATCATAAGCTCCCAGTGTGATTTAATACTCATAATATTATCTTTAGATTTGTTTGTACTTGCAGTAACTACAATGATAACTTTTGCCCCCAAAGTTCCAAATTCAGATATGCATTGTTTAATTATAAATCACAATTTAAAGTTATTAAAATTTTATGTATAAAATAATGAAACTGGTTATAAAATGATTCTGCATGTTTTATGGTGACACTCCTTTCAGAATTAAAAAAAAGCACCTTAGTAAGATCTCATTTGCTTATTGTTGTCTTTAATAATTCATATCTGATTTCTTTGTTTTATAAATGTATTGAATAGAAACAATATTTTCAGTGAAAAGTTGCAACGTGGAAAATGTTTAGCATGATACAGTTATCCATAGATCGACTTTTGATGTTAGACTTTTTTTATTTGTACAAAGATGTGTAGTATTTAGCGCCACACCAGGCAAACACGATCTTAAATCTGGTTTTGCATCAAGATGATGTATTTTGATTTAAAATGAGAATTGAAAATGCACGCTCACACAAATATGTGGTGGAAAATCGTTGGGTAATTTTATAAGCTTTCTTGCTGAGTATTGGAGATGTATTTTTTACAATTTTAGCCACTCAGCCAATCAAAAAAATAAACGAATGGCCAGTTATGATATCTAAACTATTTATTGCTGACTAATGACAGATGCTGTGTTAAGTGTCCTTAAAGTTAAATTGAATTTGTTGCTTCATTTAAAATGATGTTTAAAATCGTCAAGAAAGAATCTCTTCACGGGTAACGTTCTTCTGTTCAGACATGGGTGTTTTGTCCATACTTTCCTAGAAATTCTATTGAATAACCGAGTGGTATTGCCAATGAACTCACTTGAAAATCTAGCAGCTGGAGGACAGTAGAGTAGGTAGAAGATAGGTTTCAATTAGAAAATAATCTTAATGCTGCATTGAGAGACCAGTAAAAGTCTGCTGCTGAAGGGTGTCTGAGAGGGTTTTTCCATGTGTGTCAAAGATGTTCCGGGATGGTTTCGGGATGGTCTGTAATGTGCAAACCCACTGGTCCTGGCTTTAAGCAAACCTGCCATCCATGGCGCTGTTAAGATGCAAATGTTTCCAACATCTTGGTGATGGGATTACACGGCTGATGAGCTATGATTGCAGAACGGAAAGAAGGAGCTCCTCTGATGCTGTATTCAGACAGATGAAGGTACTCTTGGGCATTTGACTCTCCTCTGGGAATCAGTTTTATGTTGGACAGTTTGGAAACAATCAGAGGTTGAGTTGAGAAGCTGCAAGAATACGATATGCTTCGAATCGGTTTTCGTTTTGAATTGCTGCAGAAACAGACGTATCATGTTTCAAACACACGGGCTTGTGGCCACTGAGCAAAAAGATCGATCGTTGGACAATTATTTATTGCTTCAAACTCCCCGTTCAAATTTCAGCTTGCACCCCTTAGAGCATCATTGGGAACTCCCAAGGAAAGTGAGAACACTGAATGGGAATCACTGGATGAGATGAAAATGTCATCTCCGGATGTTCTTCCCTCTCGGCTCTCGGGGACTGTTTCTCAACCTGATGGGGACCGAGAAGGTCTGAGTATGCGGAAACTGTTTATATAAGCGGCGAGGTTGCACAACAGAGAGCTGGCAGTGGAATCAGCAAGACCTGTTACTGCCACAACAGCAAACAAATAATCCCATGACTCAGGAGATTGTCTCCGAGCTAGTTGGGACAGAGCAGCACATGATTGTGACACATCTGTAAATCAGAGACCTAATAGAGCATCATGAAATCCTGGAATCTTAGAACTGAACAAGAACCCAGAGACCAAGAACTATACCCGACTGACGGACTATACTAGGCCATTTTTGGACAGAAATCCCCAATGGCAGCGTCCATAGCAAGTGATCATCTAGCTTCACAGTGACCTGTGATGGCAGGGAACCTCTCCCCTCCCTTAAACTAATAGTGCCTAGAAATGACTGTTGTTTACTGTTCTGAGCTCCACTTGCTTCTTTCCAATAGATTATAAACTTGAGGGTGTTGAATTTTTTCCCATCGCTCTCCCCTCTGTCTGGTTCCTTGTGAGCCATAGAGTGGCCACTGATAGATGCTTGTGGAATGAATCCTGTTCTATGGGAACAACTCTAATTTTGAGTAAGTTTTTCCTTTTCTGAAGCAGAAATGTGCCTCTCTTTAACTGTTCTCCATTGCTCTTCCTACCTTCCAAAGCCTGAGATTATTTACGTTGAAGAACATAATTCAGCAGGCATCAAGTGCCTACTGTGTGTGAGGTATTGTTCGTCCCCAGAGGATACAAAGAAAAAAAATGAAATAGTTCTTGCCCTTAAGGTGCTTCCCTTTGCTTGAAGAGGCCCGTCTAACTTCATTCATTGACAGGTTCCCATTTGAATCCTAAAGACTTCGCAAATGAGACTTTGATGATTTGTTGTTGGCCAGTCGTGTCCAGCTCTTCATGACACCATTTGGGGTTTCCTTGGCAAATATACTGGAGCCTTTGGCCATTTTCTTCTCCAGCTCATTTTACAGATGAGGAAACTGAGGTAAACAGTGTTAAGTGACCTGCCCAGGGTCACAAGGGTACCATATCTGAGGATGGATTTGAACTTGGGTCTTTTTGACTCCAGACTTGAGCTTGTCTCTACTGCACCACTTAGCATCCTCCACCTCTGATTATTCGCTAATATCTTAATTGTGTGGATTATATCTTGACTTCTGAAAATATACGTCAGTGAATTAGAGCCAGGGGAATTTTCTCTTGGAAAGTACATTAGAGGTTGTGTAGGCTCACCCTAGAATTTTATGTGGTGAGAAAGCTAAAGGAAAATCAGCCAGTGACTCACTTCCCTAAGGCCAGAGAGTACCCAGATCTCTAAATCTAAAACAAGCGGCGCCCATTGGGCAGATGGCACAACTGCAGGAGCATAGATTTAGAACTCAGGCCGTCTTGTCCAACCTCTTCATTTACAGTTGAGGAAACCGAGACTTGGCTTAAGCAAGTTGCCCAATGTCTTGCTCACAGGCAGTGACGGCTGGAGTTTGAACTCTGTGACTCTAGCAGTTTTCTCTGACCCCACTACCTCTTTCTCCGGTGACTTTTCCCCACACATTTTTAAGAGCCTCTGTCACCTTTTCTTTAATGGATTTTGAAACATGGGATGATCAGGAAAGTGCTTGTGACTGCTCCAGGGGTTCCAGGGCTCCCAAAGGCCCCTGGGAAGGAGATGGAGGTGGGCCGGCCGTCCCGTGCAGAGGCTGTTCTCCCGGGGGAACCGTGGACGCTGGGGAGGTCGCCCGGCAATTTGCTCCAGAAGCAACAGGCCATCCAGGATGCGGAGATGTGCCCGAGAAAGGCCGGCTTTGGTGAGACGTGTTGTGCTCTCCAGAGTCCAGACGGGATTGTATGTTTGAAGAGTCACTTCCCTTCTCCCTCCGGCTCACAGTGCCACTGGTTACTGGAGGCTGACTGTTTCTTCTCCAAGGAAATGCTTTTATTCTCGCAGTCTTAATGCAACTCCCTTCCAGGAAACGCATTCTCTCCCCTTGAGGAGGGCTCAGACTGCAGCCTCTCTAGGTTCTTCCTCCTTCCTCCTCTCCTTTGGAAGTCCTTCTCTTGCTCACACTGAAGGGTCCTCTGGAGGGAAGACATTGCCTCTGATTGCCATTAGAGGCGTATTAACTGGGTCCACAGGGGCCGTCCTTGACACTTAATAATCAACCAATCACCAACTTAATAATCAACCAATCACCGTGCTTTTCTAGGATATAAGCTCCTTGAAACAGAATGTTTAAGTTTGCTTCTGTGTCTTCATCACCTAGTACAAGTAGGTACCCGATACTGAGTTAATCAGAAATCATTTATTAAGCACCTACTGTATTCCCTTGAATGTCCAGAGATACAAATGAAATCGTCACTGGTCTCGGGAAGCTCCCATTCCGGAATAGATTAGGAATCGAATATTATGAGATTGTCTCCTTGGGAGATTCCTGGAAGATCTCCAAGTTCAACTTCAGTGACCGTTGCACAATTACGTCCTTGTCTAAAAAAATGGAGCCGCCCTCCTTCTTCCTTCCCCTAAAGCAAGCGCTCTGGCTACTGACTCCTGGTTAGTTTTTCAGCTAGTTGATTATCACAACAATCCTCTTCCTGCCATCGTTATCCCCATTTTATAGATAGGGAAACTGAGGCGCTTTTGCCCTTTGGTTCTCAGTTCTAAGCTAGGTATGTCACTGCTTAAAGGTTCTTGATGTTCCTTGTCTCTTTTTAAAGCCACAACAAGAACAGCCTGCTTGCAGCTGGATGCTGTTTGGTGAATCAGTTGATAAGCATTTGGTGAACCCTTCCGTGTGCCAGACATTGTTTTCGGCATCAAGGCACAAATGAAGCAATATTTACCCAGGAGCGTATGTTTCGCTAGGGGAGATATTATGTACACAGAGAAGCCCCTTTAACGAGGTGCCGAGTTTATGTGGGGGAGGCTGACGCCGCCGGTGGCCAGTGTGGGGTTAAGAGGGACCCTCAGATGGGAGGTGCTGTGGGGACAGAGGCGGCCCGGGGTTCTGAGAGGTGGCCCGGGGTTCCAGGAGGCGGCCCGGGGTTCCGGGAGGCGCGGGGGAGGGGGAAAAAGCAGCCCCGGGAACGGCTTGTGCGGACACGGGATGGGAAACGGTACATCATGCGGCCATTCCGGCCAGTCTGCTGAGGGGTCCCTCGTGGCTCCCTCCCTTGGGATTCCGGGAAGCTTTTTGGACCGGCTCCTGCTGCCTGCAAGAACGAGTGGGGATGGGGGAGGGTGGGCCCTTATGAGGGGTTTCTCATGGTCCACCTGCCAAGAGCCTTCCGCTCCGGCCCTGGGCCCCGGGGTGTGGGTGATGGCAGGGGACGCAGGGCGGGTCCTGGACAGTCACTGAGCGGCCTCTCTCTCCCGCAGGCGGAGCCGGCGCCCGGAGCCATGTGAGAGGACCCGGTAGCCCGAGGGGAGCCAAGATGACGGTGACCGAATGGACGGCCAGTAGTGAGTGTTCTTCCGCCTTTCTCCGAGCCGAGGTCAACTGTGGCCAGAGCTCGTCCGCGTGTGCCAGGGACAGGGCTGGGAAGCAGCCTAACAGCGCCTTGGATCCGTGTCTGTGTGGGCTCTTCCTGCCGGCCTTGTGCCTTCCTGGGGGGCTGCTCATCTGGTCCAGATGCCCAGTGGAAGTGTTACCTGGAAGGAGCCTCTGGGGGCTGCTCGGTCTCATAAAGCGTCTGCTGGTCTCTTCCACCTTCAGAGGCCACAGCGAAAATCCCCGATTCTCAGTTGTGGGGGGCCTAGAGGACCTAGTGAGAGGAGAGCTCCCATATGTCTCCGTGAAGGCTGGGACCATGGCTTATACTTACCTTCCCCGGCCCCCCGGCTCCTTCTGTGGCTCTCCTTCTTCACCAGGGCTTTAAGCTTGCAGAGTTCTCTACATGCATTGTCTTATTTTATCCTGGTGAGCTCGGCTGCCCTTGTCCCCATTTTGTGGATGGGCCAACTGATGCTCGGGGTAGTTACGTGACTTGCTTAGGGACACCCGGTTCGTAGGTCCTGGACTCAAAGGTGACCCCAAGCCCAGGTCTGGGCCATCTAGCTGCGGGGTCCACGCTATTTGGCCAGGATGCCGATTGTTCTAAGGTGTATCCCACTTCCCCCCATCTTAGCAGGGCCTGTGGTGGTTTGGTGCATCAGGGTCAGTGTCACTGAGGAAAGGAGGCTCTGGAATTCCCGGACCTGGGTTTGAACCTATTTCCTTGTATATTTAGACCTTGGGGCAGCTCCCTCATCCTCTTGGTTTCAGTTCCCAAAATGAGACTGTTGACAATGTGGCCTTGAATATCCCTTCCAGAACAAAGTCACATGATACGATTACACAATCGGGGGGATTTTTCTGGGTCCTCATTATGTTTGGCAAAAGAGACGGCCCATGGTCCTCGGATGCATCGACCGTGCCACTTCAGCTTCCACGAGAGTTAACCGCTGTCAAGTATTCAATTAAATGTATTAGTTGCTTTTTTAAAAATAAGTTTTTAAATTGGCTGCATTTCCCCATTCTCTCTCTCAGGCAGGTCGCACAGTAGCTGGAGTGTTTGGTGCCCAGTCAGGAAGGCCAGAGTTCAAATCCAGCTCGTAAACATATACTGAGTCACTTAACCTTCAGGTGCCTCAGTTTCCTTCACTGTAAAATGGGATTCTAATGGGATTTATCTTACAAGGTTGTTGTGAGGATCCAATGAGATATTATTTGCTGAATAAGATTCCTGGCATAGAATAGGTGATTCATAAATGCGTATTTCCTTCCTTCCTACCTTCTCCCCCCGAGACCCATCCGTGATAGCTCAGAATTTTCTTTTTTTTTTTTCTTTTTTTTTTTTCTTTTTTTTTCTTTTTTTTTTTCTTTTTTTTTTAATTTTTTTTTTATTTAATAGCCTTTTATTTACAGGATATATACATGGGTAACTTTACAGCATTAACAATTGCCAAACCTCTTGTTCCAATTTTTCACCTCTTACCCCCCCACCCCCTCCCCTAAATGGCAGGATGACCAGTAGATGTTAAATATATTAAAATATAACTTAGATACACAATAAGTATACATGACCAAAACATTATTTTGCTGTACAAAAAGAATCAGACTCTGAATTATTGTACAATTAGCTTGTGAAGGAAATCAAAAATGCAGGTGTGCATAAATATAGGGATTGGGAATTCAATGTAATGGTTTTTAGTCATCTCCCAGAGTTCTTTTTCTGGGTATAGCTAGTTCAGTTCATTACTGCTCCATTAGAAATGATTTGGTTGATCTCGTTGCTGAGGATGGCCAGGTCCATCAGAACTGGTCATCATATAGTATTGTTGTTGAAGTATATAATGATCTCCTGGTCCTGCTCATTTCACTCAGCATCAGTTCGTGTAAGTCTCTCCAGGCCTTTCTGAAATCATCCTGTTGGTCATTTCTTACAGAACAGTAATATTCCATAATTTTCATATACCACAATTTATTCAGCCATTCTCCAACTGATGGACATCCATTCAGTTTCCAGTTTCTAGCCACTACAAAAAGGGCTGCCACAAACATTCGTGCACATACAGGTCCCTTTCCCTTCTTTATAATCTCTTTGGGATATAATCCCAGTAGTAACACTGCTGGATCAAAGGGTATGCACAGTTTGATAACTTTTTGAGCATAGTTCCAAACTACTCTCCAAAATGGTTGGATTCGTTCACAACTCCACCAACAATGAATCAATGTCCCAGTTTTCCCACATCCCCTCCAACAATCATCATTATTTTTTCCTGTCATCTTAGCCAATCTGACAGGTGTGTAGTGGTATCTTAGAGTTGTCTTAATTTGCATTTCTCTGATTAATAATGACTTGGAGCATCTTTTCATATGACTAGAAATAGTTTCAATTTCTTCATCTGAGAATTGTCTGTTCATATCCTTTGACCATTTTTCAATTGGAGAATGGCTTGATTTTTTATAAATTAGAGTTAATTCTCTATATATTTTGGAAATGAGGCCTTTATCAGAACCTTTGACTGTAAAAATATTTTCCCAGTTTATTGCTTCCCTTCTAATCTTGTCTGCATTAGTTTTGTTTGTACAAAAACTTTTCAGTTTGGTATAATCGAAATTTTCTATTTTGTGATCAGTAATGATCTCTAGTTCTGCTTTGGTCATAAAGACCTTCCCCTTCCACAGGTCTGAGAGGTAAACTATCCTATGTTCCTCTAATTTATTAATAATTTCATTCTTTATGCCTAGGTCATGAACCCATTTTGACCTTATCTTGGTGTACGGCGTTAAGTATGGATCAATGCCTAGTTTCTGCCATATTAGTTTCCAATTTTCCCAGCAATTTTTATCAAACAGTAAGTTCTTATCCCAAAAGCTGGGATCTTTGGGTTTGTCAAAGACTAGGTTGCTATATTTGTTGACTGTTTTATCCCTTGAACCTAATCTATTCCACTGATCAACTAATCTATTCCTTAGCCAATACCAAATAGTTTTGGTAACTGCTGCTCTATAATATAATTTTAGATCTGGTACAGCTAAGCCACCATCATTTGATTTTTTTTTCATTAATTCCCTTGAAATTCTTGACCTTTTGTTTTTCCATATGAACTTTGTTGTTATTTTTTCTAGGTCATTAAAATAGTTTTTTGGGAGTCTGATTGGTATAGCGCTAAATAAATAGATTAGTTTAGGTAATATTGTCATCTTTATTATATTTGCTCGCCCTATCCAAGAGCATTTAATATTTTTCCAATTGGTTAGATCAGACTTAATTTGTGTGAAAAGTGGTCTGTAATTTTGCTCATAAAGTTTCTGATTTTCCCTTGGCAGATAGATTCCTAAATATTTTATATTATCAGTAGTTACTTTAAATGGAATTTCTCTTTGTAACTCTGACTGTTGGATTTTGTTAGTGATATATAAGAATGCTGATGACTTATGTGGGTTTATTTTACAACCAGCAATTTTGCTAAAGTTGTGGATTATTTCTAATAACTTTTTAGCAGAATCTCTGGGGTTCTCTAAGTATACCATCATGTCATCGGCAAAGAGTGATAATTTGGCTTCCTCATTGCCTATTCTTATTCCTTTAATCTCTTTCTCAGCTCTTATTGCTATAGCTAGCGTTTCTAATACAATATTAAATAGTAACGGTGATAGTGGGCAACCTTGTTTCACTCCAGATCTTATTGGGAATGGTTGCAGTTTGTCTCCATTACATATGATGCTTACTGATGGTTTTAAATAGATGCTGCTGATTATTTTAAGGAAAAGTCCATTTATTCCTATACTCTCAAGTGTTTTTAATAGGAATGGATGTTGGATTTTATCAAATGCTTTTTCTGATAGCTCAGAATTTTATTAAGCATCTATTAAACACCTGCTGGGTCAAAAGCAGTGGGCAGGAGTCAAAGAAGCATTTTTATTGGGGGAAAAATAAGTGAGCAGAGAAAGGTGACAGGGGCCTTTTACACAGAATGCAAGGGAGAAGCTTGATGTTTCCGGTAAAGGGAAGGAGAGTGGCTTTGAGAATCTGCCCCCCAGAAGGAGGCAGCCGTGGGACCGCTGGGCACCGGATGAGGGGCCGGAGGTGGTTGGGATCATGTTGCCCGGAGCACTCACCCACATCGTTCGGCTCAGAGAACCACAATTGTTAGAGCCCATTGGGAATTAAGAAATGGAATTCGTTTGTGTCAAGTCCCTTCTGGGTTCCTGGCCGTCCGTGCCTCATTTTAAAGAGCTGTAAGTCTCTTCCCCCGCGACCTCAAAAAGTATTTCCAATTCTTGAATCTGGTCTTTGATTATTGTTGCTCTTATTTCAATAACCAATGGCAAAGAGTGCTGGGAAATTAAGAATCGATGGAAACTCCCCGGAGAAATAGAGCGGGGGCGAGTGAAAAGGGTGCGAGCCTTTCTGAAACCCTTACGTTACTTGTGTGATCTTGGACAGGTGCCTTATTTCTGGGCCTTGATCTCCCAGGAGAAGAATGGGCCCACAGACCAGTGGGGAAAGGAGCGAAGGAGAAAAATCAGTTGCAGCTCCAAATCTCCTGTTGCTGAGCCTGCTTCTTCTCGCTGGGGCTCAGTTTCCAGGTGATCCCGGAGTCTGTCCCAGGCTCAGGGCCTGTTGTCCTTCCCACATCCTGTTCCAGTAATCCAGAAGGTGGTTTGTACAAGGTTAGCCGGGGCCTTTTCTTGGCTCCCAGGGGCGCCAGGGTCCCCTCACACGTTTTAAGCTCTTGCCTAATTTTGCAGTGCTAATGAAGCCAGGTTTGGCCGGAATGGACTCCTGGGTGTGGGGCGAGGTGCTCCCCGAGTGGATCCCCTCCCCGGCAGCGTGACTGATGATGTGTCTTCCCCTGTCCCAATTTAGTGCATCCTGTTCCCTGTGCTTATGTGTCTCTGGACGCCACTCAGGCTCTTTCTGAGGCTGGGACCCCGCCGTCTGCAGCCCCTGAGATCATCACCAGCCTGATCTGAGGGGCAGGCGCCCTATTAGCGCGGGTAATGAAGCATTAGCTTAACTATCCGACCCAGAATTCCACAGGAGCTGGCCGGCATCCCGGCCTGGACATTGGCGCGTCCTCCTGCTCGGCCTTCACTGATGGGCTTTCTGGTACGACCCCGGCTGCCTCCCTGGGAGTCCGAGACGGCCCTGGGAGGGCGCAGCTTCACAAATACGGTCCCGGGGAGGACTGGCTTGTGAGCAGGAGCTCTCCAGACTTGGAATTGCACCCTTCGTATGACCCAAGTGACTCAGTCTCCCACAGGATGAGGGTGCCCCATCTGGATCACGGCGGGGAATGACCCGGCTTTTCTGCAGGACTCCGTCCCACCGGCCCCCGCTCAGGACAATCCAATGCAACCTTTCTTCAGTTGTTGTTCTGTGTTCTGGGCCCCGGGGAGGAAAGGCAGCAGTGGGCGGGCCCTGACCTCAAAGGCTTCCCTTCTAAAGATAATGGGAACATAGAGGAATAAAGAGAGGTCAGAAGTAAGATGGGGAAGGGCAGCTGCCAGCTGCTGGGCCTGAGGAGAGACTCTTGTAAAGGTGGCTGCTGCTCCAGGGCTCTCCTTGCTGGGGCCTAACTCCCTCAGGGAGGTCTGACCCACCTCGGAAAGGTCAGAAAGCCCCAAGGTCTGTTCCGCTCTTTCCTGGATGGATCATGTGGGGCAGGCCACGAAAGCCTCCCTAGACTTTGGCTTCCTCCTCTCCAGGACAAGGGGCTCGATTCCTGAGGGCCGAGAGGAGGTGGCTGCCCACGTGGGAACAAGACAGGTCGGGGCAGCTGGGTGGCCCAGTGGATAGAGCACCAGCCCTGAAGTCAGGAGGTCAAATCTGGCTTTCAGACACTTAACATTTCCTACCTGTGTGACCCTGGGCAAGTCATTCAGCCCCAGTTGCCTCAGAGGGAAAAAAGAGTTGATGGGTTTGCTGGACAGCGTGTGTATTTGTTGGTTATGGCTAATGTAGAAAATTTGTTTGATTTGACACATTTGTTATGAGGGATTTGCTTTTCTATTTTTTTCCCAGTGGAGAGAAAAAATATTTTTGTTAATTCAAAAAAAAAAAAAAAAAAATAATGAGGAATGACCCCAGGGATCTCTTGTCTTAAAAAAGTCCTGGGTGAGCGGTGAATGGATGCTCGTCACGGGGGACCAGTATCCCTAATCTCTTTAGTCCGAGTCCCCAGTTGTTTCTAACCTTCCGTCTTCAATGGGATCTTTTCAAAGTCTCTGCTGAACTCAGACCAGTGCCGGAAAATGGCCAAAGTTGGGTGGTGGTGGTGGGATGTGTGGGAAGGCCATACAGCTGGAGTGACACAGTCAGGATTTGAATCTCTGTTTTCTGAACTCCAAGTTTGCTTTGTTCTTACGGTGGATTTGAGGATCCTTGCTGACTGGTCTAATTACATCTTCCATCTCGATGTCCTCGTTGATCGGGCTGATGGGACCAAGCGGTCTCTGAACGTTCGATGGCATCTGTCCATAGAAAGAGAAAACAGAGTAAAGTGCTCTCAGCGTCTGGTTTTAGTGAGGTTGTTGGAAGGATCGTTGTGCTCCCATGAGGCTCCAGTTCAGTTCTGGTTCCAGTCCATCTCCCACGGTTCTATTCCTTTAGAATGATCACTGAGAAAATTGTTTCCTTGGGCCTCGATTCCCTCCATCTGTAAGATTAGGGGCCCTGGGGTGTTCCCTATGGAACCTGCAAAATATTAACTACAAGATGTCCCTATGGAGACCTAAAGTAGAGGATGATGGGAGCGTAGGACCATCCATCTGGATCTGGTCTAGTCCAATTCCCTTTTCTTACAGATATAGACACTGAAGCTAGTGAGGGGAACTGGTTTGTCCACACAGGTAGCAAGGGGCAGGGGTCAGCTTTGAACTGGAGTCCTCAAGCAGTGACCCCTTCTCACAGCACCAACTGTTCCATAACAACCGAGGGTGATTTAAATGTTCCTTTATCTGAAGAAATCCCATCAAGAGGAAATCACATTATGTCTGATTCAGTCCTACTTATTGCTCAATAATCTGAAGCCTGTTTTGGGGGGAGGGCAGGGGATCTGTGTTTCCTGAAGTGCCAGGCTCTGGTTATGTGAAAGTCCTTAGTGTAAAAGGACATCAAGGATTCAGAGATTCCGGAGGCTTAGAAGCCTGGGTTAGTTTCCTGGCTCTCCACTGTAACTCCCCTTAGGGTTAGGGATAGGACAGCCTTCCCTGTTCCCCTTTTCCCTTCTCCAATCTCTCTGTACATCCTGGAGTAGGTGCTGCTATCGGGGCTCCATCTGCAAATATATGGGAATGTGAGCTTGCCGTTGGTGCTTGCTCATACCCTAAAATGTACTACTATGTTTAAGTTTAATTAATTGCATTATTAACATTTTCCTTTTTTTTTTTTTAAATTAGCTTTTCAGCAATCATCAAAACCATTTGATATTGACTAAGAAATAGAGGAGTCGATCAATGGAACAGGATAGAATCACAGGACAGAATAGTCAGTGACTAGTAATCTAGTTTTGACAAACACAAAGCTTCTGGGATAAGAACTCATTATTTGACAAAAACTGCTGAAATAATTGGAAACTAGCATGGAAGAAATTAGGGCTCCATCCACACCTACCACTCTGCCAAGATAAAGTCGAAATGGGATCATGATTTAGACAAAGGGTGATATTATAAACAAATTAGAACAAAGGATAGTTTACCTCTCAGATCTGTGGAAAGGGAAGGAATTTGTGGCCAAAGAAGAAGTAGAATTCATTATTGAATGTAAAATGGGTAATTTGTAATTTTAATTAAACTAAGTTAAAAAGGTTTTGTACAAACAAAACCAATGCAGACAAGATTAGAAGAGAAGCAATAAACAGGGGAAAATTTTTACCTTCAAAGGCTCTGATAAAGGCCTCAGTTTAAAAATATATAGAGAATTGACTCAAATTTATTAAGAATTCAAGCCATTCTCCAACTGATAAATGGTCAAAGGATATGGACAAACAGTTTTCAGATGAAGAAATTAAAACCATTTCTAGTCATATGGAAAGGTGCACTAAATCACTGATCAGAAAAATGCAAATTAAGACAACTCTGATACCACTGCACACCTCTCAGATTGGCTAGGATGACAGGAAAAGATAATGAGGAATGCTGGAGGAGATGTGGGAAAACAGGGACACTAATACATTGTTGGTGGAGTTGTGAACCAGATCCAGCCATTCTGGAGAGCAATCTGTAATTATGCCCAAAAAGTTATCAAACTGTGCATACCCTTTGGCCCAGCAGTGATTCTACTGGGCTTATATCCCAAAGAGATCATAAAAAAGGGAAAAGGGACCCAAATATGCCAAAATGTTTGTGGCAGCCCTGTTTGTAGTGGCCAGAAACTAGAAACTGAGTGGGTGCCCATCAGTTGGGGAATGGCTGAATAAATATGAATATTATGGAATATTATGGTTCTGTAAGAAACGAATAACAGGAGGATTTCAGAAAGACCTGGAGAGACTGACAGATGCTGAATGAAGAAACAGAACCAGAAGATCACTGTACACAGCAACAGCAACTTTATGTGATGATCAGATCTGATGGGCATGGCTCTGGTCAACAATGAGATGATTCAGGCCAGTTCTGATGATCTTGTGATGGCGAGAGCCGTCTGCCCCCAGAGAGAGGATTATGGGGACTGAGTGTGGATCACAACATAACATTCTCACTCTTTGTGTTGTTTGCTTGCATTTTGTTTTCTTTCTCGTTTTTTCCCCTTTTGATTTTTCTTGTGCAGCAAGATATTTGTGGAAATATATATAGTATTCCACATACTGGATTACTTGCTGTCTAGGGAAGGGGTGGGGGAAGGCAGGGAAAAATTTAGAACACAAGATTTTGTAAGGGTGAATATTGAAAACTATCCATGTATATAATTTGAAAATAAAAAGCTTTAATTAAAAAAAAAAAAAAAAAAGAAAAAGTTGTGGAGTATATCATAGCCCCTATGCATGGCAAATAAACAAATAAATAAAAAATAAAAATAAAATATTAGCCTTTTATTTTTCTAAATACACACAAAGATAGTTTTCAACATTCCCTTTTACAAAACCCTGTGTTCTATATTTTTCTTCCTCCTTCCCTTCATCTCTCCCCTCTCCCAGACAGCAAGTAATCCAATATAGGTTATACGTGTGCAATTCTTCTAAACATATTTCCACATCTAAAATGTATCATTAAAGGGATGATTACTGGACATTTGGAAAAGGAAGCAGTGCACACAGCAAGGACAGGTCAGGCCGTTTCATTTATCTTGCACCCCAACCTCGGAGATCAGGAAATGCTCCGGGTAGGGCTCTTGTTGTTTAGGTTGTGAGCGGAGTTTATGCCAGTCTTGTGGAAAGCTACAGACGCGACCAGTGGCCTGATGCTGGCCGTAGGGAGAAGGAGCTCCCCCACAATTCTAGCTACAGATCGTTGCCCGAGCCTGGAAATTGGCATCGCTCGGCGGTTAAGATCCCAAAATTGGCTTTATTAAGGGCAAACAGGGCATAGTAGCTAATAAGCAGATGCCGAAGAGTCCACACCGTGTTCAGCGGGGGTTGAGAGGCTAACGGGTTAACTCTCCTCTGATTATTGCTAAGCAGAATAAACAAAATTGGTGTCCTGGGGAACAGTCTGGAGGGAGATGGCTCAGGCTTACGTCTTGACTTGGCCACTTGGTACCTGTATGACCCGTGGCTCCTTACTTAATTACCTTTCTGATCCTCATCTACCCCATCTGTGGGATGGGGAAACTGGACCAGGCGACTGCCAGTTCTGATTAAAGTGGGTTTAGTTATTTTTTAAAGAACTTTTCAGCTTCTTTCTCCTCTGGCTCTTCCACCTTCTCTCTTTGTAACTTCCCTTCGTCCTCTGTTCTCCACTCTGATGCTCCAGCTGTGGGTCTTGGATTTGTGAGCGTTCTCCCACCTAAGCCGGGCCCAGACCCACCTGTATGTTGCTCGAGCCATCTCAGTGTTGTCAGTCTTAAGAGTCTGCCTTAAAAAAAAGCTCAGGAACCAAGCCGATAATTTCCCAAAGTCCTTTTGTCAGTTCCATCTCTTCTTTTGGAAGTAGGACGTCCTTTCTCCTCGGCGGGATGAAGTGTTTTGATGTGTCCTATGAAAGATAACAAACGGCGATCTGGCTTGACCCCCTAGGATACCTATTTATTCTTAATGGGTCAAAAGTTGGAACAAAAACTTAGCTTTTCTCCCTTTGGACAGAATTGTGACATTCACACCAGCTGTTTCGTGACCTTGGGCACTCCCTTTTCTGAGGTGAAGGGAACTCCTCCTTTCAATGGGAATTTCGTTAGTATCCTTCTTATAGGATGATCACAACCATAATATTTTAATTATCATTAATAATTAATCATTAGTATATTAATTCTTGATTTATTATATATATGTTCTATAGAGTTGAGATGGAGGTGATGTTGGAGCAGGGCTAGTGACATAATAGCTTTTTTTTTTTCCCCCTGAGGCAATTGAGGTTAAGTGACTTGCCCAGGGTCACAAAGCCTGGAAGTGTTAAGTGCCCGAGGCCGGATTTGAACTCAGGTCCTCCTGACTTAGGGCTAGTGTTCTATCCACTGCACCACCTAGCTGCCCCATCCTTAAAGATTTTTTGGTTCCTGACGGCCAGGATCTGGTCTTGAGTCGCCATGGTGACCACCCCATCCCTAGACCCTTCCTTTCCACAAAAAGCCACAGCTCTTGGCCCTTCGGTCCCGCCATGTTTTTGCTTGAGTTCATGGAGGTGATGCTCACAGAAGGGCCTTGGGAGTCCACGCTAGATCTTTGCTATTGTAGCAGTTCTGACTGGGTGGAAAACCCCTCTAGGGAACAGTGGACATCAGCGGTCTGTTCCTTTTGTCATTCTTCGTTGTTGCTGCTGTTGTTATGATCAACACTGATTATTTTCTACTTTACCTGGTTCCCTCCTAGATATGAAAAGGTCTGAGCAGAGAGCCCCAACCCAGAGGGGTTTCCCTTTGGGCAGATGGCCCGCGCATAAAAAATAAAGGCTGGCAGATAACATGGGATAGACATAGGAGCAAAAGCCGGAGCAATCACCTGCTTCAACTCTTTGTGTCATGTAGCGTCGGGGATTCTTGTCCAAAGTCACGCTGCGAGGAAGGACCAGAGTCAGGGAGAAGCTGGGTCCTCTGGTGCCGTACCCGGGACCGCAAATGCCACAGCAAGGCCTGGTGAGGTCATGTGGGCTGGAGAAGGAAGGGCGGGACTTTCCCAGGAGAGGAGAAGGGAGTAGGTTCTCTCCAGGCTGGTCACCTGCTTGATTGGCTGCTTTTTATTTTCAAAACATATGCACGGATAATTTTTCAACATTGACCCTTGCATAGCCTTGGGATACAACTTTCTCCTCCTTCCCCTCACTGCCTCCCCTAGATGGCAAGCAAGCTAATATATGTTATACATATTAAAATATATGTTAAATCCAATATATGTAAACATTTATACAATTATCTTCCTACATAAGTGAAATCAGGTCAAAAAGGAAAATGAGTAAGAAAACGAAATGCAAGCAAACAACAACAGAAAGGGTGAGAATGTTTTGCTACGATCCCCAATCAGTTCCCACAGTCCTGCCTTGGGGGGCATACGGCTCTCTCCATCACACAATCATTGGAACTGGCCTGAATCATCTCAATGTTGAAGAAAGTCACGTCCATCAGAACCGTTCATCTTAACAGTCTTGTTGTTGCTGTGTATAATGTTATCTCCTGGTTCTGCTCCTTTCCCTCAGCATCAGCTCCTGTGAGTCTCTCCAGCCCTCTCTGAAATCATCCCACTGATCATTTCTTATAAAACAACAATATCCCATAACATTCATAAACTTATTCAGCCATTCCCCAACTGAGGGACACCCACTCAGTCTCCAGTTCCTTGCCACTACAAAGAGGACCGCCACAAACATTGTTGCACCTGTGGGTCCTTTCCCTTTTTTATGATCTCTGGGATGCAGGCCCAGGAGTGACACTGCTGGATGAGAAGGATGCATAATTTGTCTCCTGCGTTTCAAAGAGGATCAGAATGATATCACCGCAGTAGAGTCAAAGTACAGTGTGTCCTGTTACATTTCAGATAGGTAGCCTGCTGCCTCATATTAAATAATAGGTGCTTAAAATTTGCATTGAAGGGAGTGACAGATGTGGGAGGATGGGGAGTGAATTTGAGGAATTAGGAACAGATCATCTTGGCTAAAGGGAGAGTTTTGAAAGGAGGGACATATTGGAAAACACATCTAGAGATACAAGTTGTGCAGAGAGCCCCGAACACCAGGTTAAAGACACTTTATCACCGAGTCATTAAGGGAATTCTCAAGCAACTAAGTAGAGATGGAAGGATGTGATTTTCCAGGTAGTATTTATTCTGTGTGGATTTTTTTAGAATGATTGCCTTTGGAGAAGAAGAAGAAATGGTACAGCATGGCGACCAGAGTCCTAGGTGCAGGTAGACTTGGGTCCAGACTTGTGAGCCTTAGTTCCTCTTCCATAAAATGGAGCAGTTGAGCTAGATGGCTTCTGAAGTCCCTGCAGCTGATGATTCTCTGACAAATTTCATCTCCCTGGAACTAGACTGTTCCGACATGGTTTTCGCTGAAGAAAACTTTATTTTCCATTTGCCTCCTATAATGAGCTGAAGAAAAAATAGGGGAAAAAAAAATCCTTAACAAAAAATTGATGATAGAATGGTAGCTGGGCTGTACAATGGGAAGAGCGTTGCCTCAGTTCAGATCCTTGTGTGATACGGGTAAAGTCACTTCTCTCTCTGGGCCTCAGTTTCTTAATCTTGAAGTGAGGAGGGGTTTGGATTTGAGGATCGTTAAAGTCACTTCCTGCCCATTCTAGATCCTGTGAGCAGTCAGAGGTCTCGGTGGGCTTCCCAGCTCTGTGCTTGGATCCCAAAGTCAAGCCTAAGGGGCCTTTCCTCTCTCCATTTGAGCTTTCTAGTCTTCCGCGTGGGAACTGATGGGCCATTTCTGAAGTTAGTGCCTCCTGGCAGTAAATCCCATTTTTGGCCCATTTTCAAGGCCGGTGTTTTTCATCTGTAATAGTCAATGATTTGCCAGTTCCTCGATTCCTTTAAATCTCTTTCTTCCGGAACAGTGATTTTAGGTCATAATGACCCAAAGAAATAAACTCTTGGTTTTCCCCAAATTGCTCATATTTTTGGTTGACTTAACTGTTGTGGAAGGAAAAGTTCAGTTTAGAGCAGATTCCAATGGCATCAATTCTTCACTTTCAATAGGGGGTGGGGGCCCTCGCTGTCCTCATGCAACCGTCCTCAGCTTGTTTTGTGTTCATGTTTCTGTGCATCCTGTTCTTCCCTCTTCTCCAAAATGGAAGCATCTTGAGAACAGGAACAGTTTTGATATGTGTTTCTGTCCCCAGCCCCTGCCTGGCACCCAGGTGACACTTTATAAATGCTAATTGATGTAAATTGAATGGGCTGGATCTTAAAATGATGCATTATCCAAGGTCTCATCCAACTAGAAAAGTATATCTCTTATGAATTACAGCTTCAATTCATAGACCACATTTAGGGGAACCCTTGTCTCTAGTTTGTTGGCAGACGGGGCATCCCACCCCCTTTTCTTAGTACCTTGACATGACAAATCCATCCCCAACCCGCCTACCCCATCGATGAGTTAGCACCTCTCCTCTGAGCTTTCTTGGGGATTTCTTTAGTGAATTTGAACCCAGGGCTCTTTCTTCTGAACTCTCCCGCCTCCAATTCACGAAGATGTTCTCATTTATTATAGTTGAGTAGTTAGGTTCTCCGGTTCTGGATCTGTAGGATTTCAGAGTTAGAGAAGACCTTAGTTTATCTCCCTCATTTTGCTAGTACAAAAGTCTCCCTCTGAGACTCCGAGACAGGAAGGTACCTGTCCAATTGTTGGTCAGTTAATATTTATTAAGCACCTACTATGTGCTAGGTAGGCACTGTGCCAAGTACTAGGGATGTAGAAAAGAGACAAAAGACAGCCCTTATTTTCATAAAGTTCACAATTTAATGGGAAAACCACACGCAAACACATATTAAAACAAATTGCATACAGGGTGAATAGAAAATAATTTAAGGAGGGAAGGCACTAGAATTAAGAGGGGTTAGAAAAGACTTCCTGGAGAGGATGGGAGTTTTAGATGGGCCTTCAAGGAAGCCAGGAGGCAGCGATGGGGAGGACAAACGTTCTGGATCTGAAAGACAGTCAAAGAAAATGCCTGAAGTGGAGAGAGAAAATGTCTGGTTGGAGGAATGGCCAGGAGGGCCAATGGATTGAAGAGATTGAAGAGATAAAATATCTGAAGACTACAAAGGTAGAGGAGACAGGGCTTTCAATGAGAAAGTCTATTTGGGTTTTGCTCCTGGGTATCATGGAGTCACTCGTTTATTGAGAGGGGGTTCGGTGGGTGCCATGATGTTTTAGGAACATCACTTTATGTAGATGACTGAATGGAGGATGGTTTGGAGAGAGGAGGACCTGGGCAGTGACATGAGATGAGGAGGGTCTGCACCAGGGCAGGGGCTGTGTCACACAAGAGAAGGGCGCTTCATCGTTGCAACGGTGGCGGGCCTTGACACCATATTGGATCTGGGGTGTGTGAAAGAGAATGGGGAGCTCGAGGGACTGAGCTGGCTTCTCCAATGAAAGGGAGGGGAGGAGGAAGGAGGAAACCTTAATGTTACGGTGAGTTTGAGATGTCTGATTCACGATGGCTCAAAAGCAGTTGGAGATTTGATTGGAGGTCAGCAGATGGGTTAAGCCAGCCTGGGGAGCTTTGAGATGAAATCCATGGGAGCTGAGGAGATCACCAGGGAAGCAGTAGAGAGACAGGAGACAGAAGACAGAGCTCGGAGGGATTTCTGTTCCAGATCTAGCGAGCTAGAGGAGGATCCAGCACCGGAGCCTGAGAAGGAGCCGTCAGAAGGGAGCGGAAGAACCAGGAGAGAGCGGGTTGGCCTGAAAACCCAGGGAGAAGCCGCTGATCCCCGGTGGCAAGCTGCAGCCAGTCAGGGATGAGAAAGGGCAGCAGATTTGGCGATTAAGAACCCCAGGAAATTTGCAGGAACAGCTGCAGTGGAATGAGGAGACTGGAAGTAGGATGATAAGGGGTTAAGAAAGGAGTGAGAGAAGAAATTGATACCTGGTGGACACAGGTTTTCCAGGAGTTTAACCACAAAAGGCAAAAGAGATAAAGTATGATAGTGGGGAGGCAAAGATCAAGTGAGCATGGGGGGGACAGGGACGGCAGCGGGAGGGAGGGAAATAAATGAGATTCCATTTATTAACTGGGGAGAAAGAATTGCAGTATGTAGGGAATGATTTTACACACACACACGCGATGGTAACCATGTGGGGAGAAAACAGGAAAAAAGGGAAATTCACATGATAACCTTATTCTGTGCAGAAGGAATAACAAATGGCACACAACCGACAGTTTCGTGTGCGCAGTTTCGTGTGCGATCATTTGTTCATATTCTGCTGTTTTAGAAATGCTTCTGTTTCCTTCCCATCCATTAAAACTAAATAAAAAGGTACAAAGTGAAGGATGCTAGAGAAGACAATCTCCTGGAGGAGCTGAGATGGGGGGGGGGGGCGCTTGAGCAGGTAGAGGGGCTAACCTGGGTAAGGAGTAAGGCTGCCTCGTCCTGGGAGAAAGGGGGAAGGACGGGAGAGGGGCAGGAGATAGGTCCCCGAGGGAGAGGAGATGAGGGACGGGAGAGAAGAGTCATCCCCAAGCCCCGACTGTGGGCCTGCCCGGGCTGAGTCTGGGGGAGACCAGTCTGTACGAGGAGGCAGCGTTCAGGTTCTGTGGGGGAGACGCCTAGAGGGAAATCACTGGCCTGGGGAAGGGAGAGTGTAGGAGGGCTTCCTGGAGGAGGTGAGTTTTGAAGGAGCCAGAGACAGAGACACCACGCACAGAGAAAGAGAAAAGAAGGGAGAAAACGGGCAGAGATTACTTTAGGCAGGAGCGACGCCCAGAGAATTCCCGGGCCGCGCTGGGAAGGAAGGGCTGGGGCAGAGACCGCCGGTGCTGCGGGGAAGCCAAGCCCTCGGCCCGCGGCCCTCCCGTAGAAGGTGGGATTTTAGCCGCGGGGAGCGCTGTCTGGACCAGCCCAGGGACGGGGGGAGCGTCCGCGGAGCCCGCGTTCCCTGCCGGAGGAGCGGCGGCCGTCCCGGGGGGAAGAAGCGAGAGTGGGGCCGGAACCGAAAGTCCTGCCTTCCCCGAGGGAGACCGCCGGGCCGCGGAAGCCGGGCCTGACTCGCTGCTCGGCCGCCCGGGCCCCACCCTCGCATTCCGAAAGCTCGGCCTCCCGGACACACCCTCAGCCCGGGGCCGCCGCCGCCCCTGGAGGCCGGACTCGGGCCTGGCCGGCTGGAGGCTAACGGGAGGAGGAGGAGGGGGAGGGAGGAGGGAGGCCCGCCCCCCACGGGGCTCCTGCTCCAGCCGGACTGGATTTCCCAGCGGCTTCTCCCTCCTCTCGGGCCCGCGACGTCACTTGTACACAGAGCCCCGACTGCCCGGACGGCCCTGCGGGGAGCGGCCGAGACGCCCCGCGTGCGCGCCGCTCCGTGCTCCCCCCGGGTCCGAGCCCGGGCTCCCGGGGCCCTCCTTGCGGGCCGGGCGGCGAGCTCCGGAGCCGGCGGGCGCGGAGGCGGCGGCCCCGGGAACTTTGGCCTTGGACTTGGGGCGCGGAGGGAGGGAGCCCGGCCCGGCCGCGCTTCTCCCGACTTCGGAAACCGGCCTGAAAGCGGGCGGAGAGCCCCCGTCCCGGGCTGCGCGGGGGTCCGGGCCGCTGCTGCCCGCCGGCGGCTGCGGAGAGCACCGGAGCCCAGGCGGCCGCCCCACCCGGGGGATGGCAGAAGGTAGAGGCGCAGCGCGGGGAGGGCGCGGGGGGACCCCGAGCCTCTCGGGGTCGGGGCGCTGGGAGCGGTGCCGCCCGACTGCGGGGCGGGGAGGCGGGAGAGGGGGAAGGCGAGCGCTGCTGGAAGCCCCGCCCGCCCCCTCCGGCTCCCCGGGGCGGGAGAGCGGATCGGCCCCGGATTCCAGCGCGGGAGGGGCGGGCCGGGAGGGGGAGGCCCCCAGGCTGGGAGCCCGCCTCCCCGCCCCCGACGCCCCCTCGGGCGGGGCTCTGGTGGCCGGTCCTGGGGAGCCGGGGCGGAGGAGAAGGGCCCCCGGCCCCAAGGGCGCTTTGCTGCGATTAGCCCCGAACGGATCCTTCCCGCTGCCTCCGCCTCCTTTCCCGTGATCTCCTTACAAGCGCAGGCTGTGGAAACGCTCCTCACATCTGGCCCTGTGGGGCCTCAGTTTCCTCCTCTGGAAAACGGGGGAGGGGAGAGGAGGGGACTGTGGGCCCGCCCCGAGGCTTCCCCCGGACCTGGGCCGGGCGGCTCGGGCTGTCAACAAACCGGCTGCCTCCAGCCACCTGTTGGGAATGTTTTCAAACTTCGGTTTCACCCGGTGAACTCCGAGTCATGCGCTTCTCCGTGGGGCGGCTTTCAACGGGAGCCCCGCGGGGCCGTTTGGCGGGGGCCCGGGAGGGCCAGGGGCTTTGCGCAGCGCCGGAGACCCCCGGGACCCCCGGACGTTCCCGGCTTCCCGGGAGCTCGGTCTGATGCACTCTGCGGACATACAGCCGGGCAGGGGAGGGGAGGAGGGGGAGGGACCCCCACGGTGCCATTCTGAACCGAGACGGGAAGGAGAGAAAACCCTAAGCCTGAAGTGGGGGGGGGGTTCTGGCCCGGCAGCTCTGGGCCCAGGAGAAATGCCCTGCCAGGCCCTCGGCTTGGGTTTGCAGGCAGAGCGTGGAAAGAAGGGAGAAGGGGAAGGAAGGGAAGGGGAAGGAAGAAAGAGGGTGGAATGGAAGGGGAAGGAAGGAAGGAAAGAAAGAAAATGAAAGCTGATCAGTTTCCCTGGCGATTTCCCTGGCTCTGGGAGCTCGGGTCCCTGGCAGTTCTTCTCTGACCCGGACTCTCCCAATTACATGTCAGTGCCGGCCTGCTGGCAGCTGGGTGACACAGTCCTGGCTCTGGAGTCAACTCTGGCATCAGATGCTTTCTAGTTGTGAGACCCTGAGCAAGGCACTTCCCCCCGTTTGCCTCAGTTTCCTCATCTGTAAAACGAGCTGGAGAAGGAAATGGCAAACTATCCACTATTTTTGCCAAGAAAACCCCAGATGGAGTCAGAAGAGCCGGACACGGCTGGGTGGGTGGGGGGGGGGAACCAAACCTGAATCACAGAACCTGTCTTCTGCTCCATTATTCCTGAGCCTGAGCAGCTGAAGGGACCCAGGGCTACGGGATCTTATCTGTTCTCTGGAAAACTAAGGGGGCTGATATTCCTTGGAGATAGTGGAGATCCGGTGCTGAGAGGATTGAGGCCCTAGGGTGGCTGGGCTCTTAGCAAGCTTTTCTTGATTTCTGTCATGGATCGGTGCCAGACGCCAGAGCTGTTCCAGATGAGTTGTAGACCCGAGGGTTCTATCTCCTTCACCCCTGAGCCCGCGTTCCTGCCTCCCTCATAACTGATTTTTATGCTGCTGTCAGAAAGGTTCACAAGCTTCTGGGTCTTAGACAGGCTTAGGGCTTGTTCTGGGGGCCCTGCATGGGGTAAAGGCCTGGAGGCTCTGAGACTCATCTTCCTCAGCTCAGATCTGATCCCTCAGAACAAGTCACTTCACCTCTTTTGCCTCAGTTTCCTCATCTGTCACTTGAGCTGGAGAAGGAAATGACAAAGCACCCCATGATCTCTGCTGAGAATACCCTGCGAGGCGGCAGATCACACGGCCACTTGAGTTTGATTTGTCTCTGGAGGTTTGGCCCCGGACAAGCAATCTGAGATCCGAGGAGAAGAGATTTAGGTCCCTTCCAGGTCATATTTCTCAAGAAGGAAGGAACACACCTTGCTTCCTCGTTTCTTAGTGGCTAATCCCTTAAGGTACCAGCCACCTTTTAGTTTTTTTAGTCACCCTTTCGTACATAAACAGAGTGTTTCCTTCTAGAAAGATTCAAAACCTCAAGGGGAAGAAACCAAGAGAAAACCCAGGGGACTGCAATTCTCTTGGGTGTTTTGAAAATGGAAATCTAGCTGGACTTTTAAAGGGAAGGTTTTTCTGTCCATCCCTCCTGGTGCTCAGTTTTTTACTTCCGGATAGGTTCCATTTTTAAAGTTCCATATCACCCACATTTATATTCTGTCCACCTGTGCATATAGATCACACCTGTCTCCAGTTGGAGCTCACCCTGAGTTACCTCCCTCCATTGAAAGCAGGAACTGCTGGTTTTCTGCAGGGCCTGAGCTTCTACTTTAGCTCTGGTGACATCCTGGCCCTGGGGTTTTTTCTGGCTGTCCCCGTGTCCTTTCTATCTGCTTTTTTTTCAGTCACACCTTCTCTCTTAATTTTTTCCTATTTATCCTGAATACAGCTCACTCTGTATGTACTCGTCTGTATACACTGTTTGAATGTTGTCTTCCCCACTGGACTGTAAGCGCCTTGAAGCCCAGGCTGTTCTTTGCCTCTTTTTGTATCCCCTTTGGGCCTAGCACAGAGAAGCACTGACGAACCGATTGAAGGGGCTGTTTTATATTTGCCTTTGTAACCATATCCCTTGGCGAGCACGGAGCTCTGCACAGAGTAGGTCTTAACAGAGGAGGTCTTAACAGAGGCCTGTTTGACTTCAATGAAGGCACACAGTAGGTCTTAACAAATGCTTTTTGATTTGAACTGGATGGCACACAGTAGGTCTTAACAGATGCATTTCATTTGAACTGGATGGCACTCAGTAGGTCTTAACAGATGCCTGTTTCATTTGGACTGGAAGGAACTCAGGTCTTAGCAGATGCTGTTTGACTTGAACTGGAT
Organism: Sarcophilus harrisii; assembly: GCF_902635505.1. Classification (NCBI taxonomy): domain Eukaryota; kingdom Metazoa; phylum Chordata; class Mammalia; order Dasyuromorphia; family Dasyuridae; genus Sarcophilus; species Sarcophilus harrisii. The sequence continues at coordinate 650,877,643 of NC_045427.1, read as the reverse complement.
GGCACACAGTAGGTCTTAACAGATGCATTTCATTTGAACTGGATGGCACTCAGTAGGTCTTAACAGATGCCTGTTTCATTTGGACTGGAAGGAACTCAGGTCTTAGCAGATGCTGTTTGACTTGAACTGGATGGCACACAGTAGGTCTTAACAGATGCCTGTTTGATTTGAACTGGATGGCACACAGTAGGTCTTAACAGATGCCTGTTTCATTTGAACTGGAAGGCACTCAGTAGGTCTTAACAGATGTCTGTTTGACTTCAAGGAAGGCACACAGTAGGTCTTAACAGACATCTGTTTGATTTGAACCAGAAGTCAGCACGTAGGAAGCTGGGGCACTGGCAGGACTAAGGGTTCTGGTTCATTTTGAGTCTGTGACGGAGCGAGATAAGCAGCAGATGGAGATTTCCTTCCTGAAGAGAGCCAGCGTGTTCTGATGTCCCTCTTCCTCGGGGACACTGCCCTACATTGAATTTAGCCACGTGGGCGTCCACCGTGGACCCTGCTGAGGGGGTGTTTGGGGAAAGCCTCGTCTCCTGGGCTCATCCACCAGAGTGCTCGGGAGGAGGGACCTCTGGGCGCCACGCCGGGGAGCCGTGCCTTACTGAGAGGAGGCACAGCTCGGCCACTTCCTCTCGTGAGCAGAAGCGAAAGGGCTTCTCGGAACAGTCGGCGGGCCCTCGGCCTTTCCGCTGCGCCCGGCCCCTTCTCCCCAGTCGTCTCCACCAGGAAGCTGGTATGAAGTTGGCCACGTGGGCAGAGGCTTGTAAGGTGGCCCTTTCACTCCCTAGCTCTGTGACCCTGGACAGGTCATCGATCTCTTCCTCAGTTTTCTCATCTGTAAAATGGGGACAAAAACGGCTCCTACCTTGGTGGTGGATTCAGTGGGACGGCAGGTGCTGCGCAGATGGCGATAACCGTCCGGCCTGTGGCATCGGGCCTCAGGCCGGCAGGTCCCCGTCAGGCGGGAGAGGATTCTCTCCCGTTGCGGCTCCTGCAGGATGCGCCTCCGTTGTTCCGTAGGCCCGGAAGCATTTCTTGCCTGCCTGTCCCGGGGTCCTGGGGCCGTGAAGTGCCCCCGGCCCAGGGCTTCTGGGGGGGGGGGGGCTCAATGTTCTGTTGGCATGTGCGCGTACGCGCCCCTGCGTCCAAGCACCCAAAGTCACTGCAGACAACGCAAGGAGGGGGAGGAGGGGCTCCTTCTGGCCCCGCCCCCTTACTTTGCAGGTGGAGAAACCGAGGCCCCGTGTCCTGCCCAGGTCGCCACGGAGGGCACCCGCGGCCCGGCTTCGGGTCCAGCCTTGAAAGCGGAGAGGAGCCAGACCGGGGAGCGGGCGACTCCTCCCTAGATCTCGGCGTCGGCGGCTGGCAGCGCCAGGGCGGGAGCCAGGCTCATGCGCTGTGGGCCCTTAGGAACCTCTCCAGGTCCCCCTCACCGGTGTAAGGTTCCCGAGGCCGAGTGCAGCAGGGGGCGGGGCCTCGGGGAGGGAAGGGGGCGGGGCTGGCGCTCGGCTGGGCCCGGGGCAGCCCCCCCACTCCCCGAGCTTTCCTGCCCGCTGCCTTCCTTCCTCCTTTGGGCTCCAGGAGGGGCCTCCGGGGGGAGAGTGCCACCCTTTCTGGAAGTCCGAAAAAGCCGGGGCCTTTCTTAGCGTTAGCGCTTCTTCTAGAATGGATGGAGGGGGCTTGGTGAAGGGGGCTCAGTGTGATGTGCCCCCCCCCTCCTTTTTTGGAGGCACTTGGGTTCAAAGGGACACGCCCGGGGTCACACAGCCAGGAAGCAGGGGCTGGTCTAGAACCCGGACCCTCCTGCCTTCGGGCCGTGCTCCGTCCGCAGCGCCGTCCGGCTGCCCCCGAGCGGGGTATCTGGGCTCCATGGAAGGGAAGCCGTCCTCCAGCGGCAGCTCCGGCTGCTGCCTCCCCAGGGCCGCGGGCGCCGCCCCCCGAGTCCTGGCCGGGCCTGAGGGAGCACGGAGGAGTGAGCCCCGGGGGGGGGGGGTCTTTCCTAGGGGTGACTTGTGCTAAATGGTCCTTTTAGCTTGGAAGTGCCGGGGCCCCAGGCCTCACGCCGAGGAAGGGCCGGCCTCCCCTCCCGGGGGGCTTTCCCCGGGGCCGCTCTGGGAGACGCCCCTCTGCAGGGACGCCGGCTCCTCTCTGGGCCGAGAGGCCGCCCCTCCCCCCTCTCCCAGGCCCTCATCCTCCTTAGCCCGAAGCGCAGGCTCCTGCCCCCCCCCCCCCCCCCCCCCCCCCCTGTTCCCGCCACCAGGACCCGGACGGGCCTCGAGGAGCTTCCCGGGCCCGGCTGTGTGAAGCCTCGTTTGCCCCACGTGGCCCGCCCAGCACTGTCTGAGGGCTCCTTTGTGCCCCCGGGGTTCCCCCCCCCCCAGTGTTTGCTGTTCCCTGTTCCCGGCAGGACCGGGAGGGGCGGGGTTTGACCGGAACGCTGCGTCCAGTAACCAATCCGCAGAACGAACCCAGGGAGCGCCTCCCCTCCCCCCCAGACCCGAGCCCCGGGGGCAGGCCCCCCACGGTGGGGGCGGGGCTTGCAGGGAGGGGGCGGGGAGAGAGAAGGAAGCCGGCGCCTGCCCTCAGGGGGGCTGCCTTATCCCTGGCAAGGGCCCCAGGCCCCCCTGCGGACCCAGGGAGAGGGCCGGGCGGTGAGGGCGCACAGGGAGAGGCGGCTCTGGCCAGGGCGCCCCCGGGGAGGGGGCCGCTCCCCCCTCCCCGCCCCCACGCTCCCTGCCCAAACACGGTCGCCAAGCGTCCTTGCTTCTCTTCAAGGGCCGGGGCTGGACACAGGCCGGCCCCCGGGCACATGTTCCAGCTTCGGGCTCTGTCTCCGCCTGCGTAGTCTCTCAGTCTCTCTGTCTCTCCTCAGTCTCTGTCTCTCTGTCTCAGTCCTCCCGGCCCCCCCCCCCCCCCCATCCCGCTCTCCGTGGCTTCCGGTTTCGCAGGAGGTGCCTGAGCTCTCCTGGGCCTCAGGCCCCAGGCCAGGTCCAGCCTTGGCCCGGCCCGCCCTCCGGGCCTTGTGGCACCCGAGCGCCCCCTTCAGGATCTGGCCCGCGGCGAGGCTTTGCCCGGCTTTGTGGGGGCGGGTCCCGTGTAGGAGGCAAGTGGCCCTTGAGCTGAGCTGGGGAGGAAGCTTGGGATTCTGGGAAGGGGCCTTGGGGAGGCCTCTGGGATGCCCGCGCGGGGCTCGGAGGCGGGCACCTGGGCCTGCAGGGGGGGAGGGGGGCGTCCCACCCGCCCGCAGAACCAAGTGAGCCCTGAGGCCGAGCCCTGAGGCCGGTCACAAGGGCCCAGATGCTGGAGAGCATCGAATAGTCCTTTAAGTATAGTGGGGGGGGGGGGGGGGGGGGGGGGCCTCAAGCTGCTCCCCCCTGTGGCCAACCTTGGATCAGGCCCCAACCAGCCGAAGTGTCCCGGGGCTGGGGATCCGGCCCGGGGCAGGGCCAGAAAGCGGTCGGGAAGCCCGGTGAGCGGCGGCCTCGGGGCAAGCTGGGCCCGGCTTTTCAGGGGGAATTTCCGTGGGTGACTCGCGGGGCCTGGGCAGAGCCGAGGCCTCTGGATAATTACGGCTAGGAGGGCAACTTACTAGTTCTTACTTTGCTCATCAGCACAGCCCGTAATTCTCCCTTAAAAGAAACAAACCACCGAGAAACTCGGAAGAGCTTTTTCTTTCCAGACTGAGTTTCAGATCCGAGTCTCTCAGGCTGCCTCCCTCCCTTTTTCCCTCCCTCCATCCCTCTCTCCTTCTTCCATCCTTCCCTCTCTCCTTGCTCTTCCTCTTTTCCTTCCTTCTTTCCCTTTCTCCCTCCTTCCCTTCCTTCTTCCCCTCCCTTTTTCCCTCCCTCCATCCTTCTCTCCTTCCTCCATCCTTCCCTCTCTCCTTCTTCTATCCTTCCCTCTCTCCTTGCTCTTCCATCCTCCCTCCTTCCTTCTTTCCCTTTCTCCCTCCTTCCCTTCCTTCTTCCCCTCCCTTTTTCCCTCCCTCCATCCTTCTCTCCTTCCTCCATCCTTCCCTCTCTCCTTCTTCCATCCTTCCCTCTCTCCTTGCTCTTCCATCCTCCCTCCTTCCTTCTTTCCCTTTCTCCCTCCTTCCCTTCCTTCTTCCCCTCCCTTTCTTCCTTTCTTCCATCCTTCTCTCCTTCCTCCCTCCATCCTTCTCTCCTTCCTCCATCCTTCCCTCTCTCCTTCCTCCATCCTTCCCTCTCTCCTTCTTCCATCCTTCCCTCTCTCCTTGCTCTTCCATCCTCCCTCCTTCCTTCTTTCCCTTTCTCCCTCCTTCCCTTCCTTCTTCCCCTCCCTTTTTCCCTCCCTCCATCCTTCTCTCCTTCCTCCATCCTTCCCTCTCTCCTTCTTCCATCCTTCCCTCTCTCCTTGCTCTTCCATCCTCCCTCCTTCCTTCTTTCCCTTTCTCCCTCCCTCCCTTCCTTCTTCCCCTCCCCTTCTTCCTTCCCTCCATCCCTCCCTCCCTTTCTTCCCCCTTCTTTTCCTCTCTTATCCCTTCTCCGAGGTCCCTCTGGGCCCTGAGGCCTTTTGAGGAAGTAACAGGAGCCCCCTTCAGCCGTGCAGGCCCCGTCTCCGGCCCTGTCTTCAGCCACACGTGGGGCTTCCCTTGGAGTTTTCCTGAGCTGTTTCCCCTGGATTTTGCCAGGAATTGATGAGAAGGGAGCTTGGCTCCGACCCGCCGCTGGCGCCTGGAAGATCCTCCCTCCTCCCGAGGGTCCGTGGGGACCTGAGCAGGGGCCGATGGGCCACATCCTGCCTTCTGAGCGCTTCCCCAGGAAGGGAGGCCTAATGTAAGCTGGCCAGAGTGGCTCGGACGGAAACTGCCCTGCAGTGGGGGGCTCATCAGCTGCGGCTGACTTCACGTCAGGCCCAGGCCGGCGGGGGCTGGAGCGTCCTGGGGGGCCGGCCGCTGCCCAACCCGGAGCCTTCCTGCTCCGAAGCAGTCGTCTGGTCCCAGGCAGGCTGAGGAAGGGCTCCGGAGTCTAGTTCTTTTCCTCTGAACCGAGAGGAGGTTGGGTGAGACATCAGGGCCCCATTTTAATGTCCACAGCAGAGAACGTCTCTGCCTCGGCCTGTGAGGGGCAGGGTAGGACCCTTCATCACCCGAGGTGAGGCAGGCGGGCACCAGGGGCTCGGGCGCTCATTGGGCATTCTGGGGGTTGGATTCTTTGGCTCACTTGCGTGAGGGTGAGAAGAGGAAGGGCGGCCAGAGCCAGTTGACTGGAGTCCAGCTGGAAGAGGCCATATTCCCAGCCTGGACCTCCTTGAGGATCTGAGCCCGGGGCACAGGAGGTCTGGGTGCCATGGGGCAGACTTTGCTTCTTTCATCCCTGGAGGCAGGGGCTGCAGAGCGGCATATCCTACGGGGGCCTCAGTGTGGGACACGAGGGGCCCGCCCTCTGCCCGGGCTTCTGGGGGTGCGGGCTCCTCTCTGTCCAGCCCCCCCTTCTGTTCTCCTGGATGGCTGCAAGGGTGGGCGGAGGCTGGCGAGACACCGAGCCAAGCTCCGGTCCCTTGCGTCTCACTTCCCTCCCTAGAGGCGTCGATCGCCCCGGAAGGAGAGGAGACTTTGGGTGCCGAGGGATGGGGCTCCCAAGTCCAGCTGCTCTCCCTGGTGATCGCCAGCAGGCATGGAAGCGAGCGGGCAGCTCGGGAGCTCGCCGACTGTCCAGCTCCAAGGAGCTTCCCAACGTGCCTTTCAGACTTGACCCAACTTGTTGTCTGGCCTTTCTTGGAACCTCCGTGCTCGGCCCAGGCCTGGGCGCACAGTAGGTGCTGTGCCGGACTTCACCCCTGGCGCGACCGAAGGGCCCAGCCTCTGCCCAAGGAGAGGAGGACGGCGCACTTGTCCACCTGAAGCTGAGGACTCCCACAGAGGGCAGTCCATGGCCCAGAAGGAGCCCATCTGCAGCCACATTTACTCAAAAGTGAATCTGCGTTTTTAGCTCAGAAAATCAGAACAGAGCCGGGCTGCAGACCCGGTCCGGAGTGGGGCACTGAGGCCCCCGGGATGGCCGCAGGCCCGGGCTCTGCTCGCCCGCCTTCCGCTGCAGGAAAGGCCCCCTGGGCCGCGGGGCTCTCACAGAGGGCTTTCCCTCTCCGTGGCGCCCGTTTCTCCTCCTGTCCCCTCCGCCCTTCCCAGTGAGTCATCTCTGCAGACGAGTGGGGAAGGGAGAAGCAGGGCACTCGGCACAACCCACCTGGGCAGCTGGGCCCCAGAGCCTGGAACATGTGCCCATTGTTCCCGCTCGGGCACAGTGGGGGCGGAGGCACTGAGCTCTTCCTCCTCCGGCTGCTGTTTTCTCAGAACTGAAAGAGCTGGGACTGGGGGGAGAGGCATTTTCGAGGTCATTTGTGGAGTTCTGCGCCCGCATTTGACAAAGGAGGCAACTGAGGCTCCGTTGCCGGGTGTCTTGTCCCGGGCCACACGGGTTCCGTTCTCCAGGATGAGGAGTTATGAAGGGGCTGCTATGGGCCAGGCAGGTGCCGTGCCAGGTGCTGTGCCAGGTGCCGTGCCAGGTGCCGGTGGGCCCCTGATGAGAAAGGGCACAGCCTGTGCTCAGGGAAACTACCTCTGTTAGTGGGAAGGCGCAGGTACGCGGATGAGAAAAGCGGGGGCCGTAGGGGCAGGGGAGGGAACCTGAGGAAGCCTTGTCTGGATGCTAGCCCTGAAGCTCCAATGGAGCGGGGATTCTGAGAGGGAGAGGAGAGGGAGAGTCTGGGAAGGAGGCGGGACGGGGCCACAGTAACGCCTCCGGGGCCACATTAACGCCTCTGGGGCTGCGGGACAGATCATACGGCCCAGTTGTGGAGGCCCCTGACAGCCAGGGCTGTTCCGTAGAGCTGCGGTTTGGGGGGGGACCCGGCTCTGTCCTCCCTGCTCGGGCACTTCCCACCTGGGCTCCCTGCAGCCCCAGAAAGCTCCTGGGCAGGTTCAGCTCAGCCCGGCCTGTTTCAGTCACGTGAGCCAGATCCTAATCTCTAATCACTGGGTTTATTTACTCCCAGAGCAGCCCTTGGTTCAGTGTGTTCCAGGCTTATGAAACCTGATAGTTTGGGATAAGGAAGAGGTTTGTCTCCCCCCCCCCCCCGCCCCCCGCCTGGCCAAACACAAGGAGGCTTTTCCTGGACTTTCAGGCAGGGACGCACCAGACCAAGAGGGCCCGTTGAGGGGAGCCCGGCTGGAGGGGTCCGGACCAGGGATCCAGGAAGGAGGCCAGGCCACTGCTTCCTGCCCCGCAGGGGCCTTATCGCAGTCTGACGGCCACAGGGCTGGGCAGGAGAGAAACTCTCCGGAAAGGGCATCTTGCTGTAGGGACACTGGCCAAGGCCGCGCTCTGGTGGCACCTGGCAGCTCTGCGCCCTCTTCAAGGTCAGGGTGGCCGGCCGGGCTCGGCTCCATTCTCAGCTTCTGTGCCTGACCCAGGGGCGTAAATGCACGAGAATGGGGAAGGGCCCCGTTTCTGTGGCTGAGTCTCCTACCCTCTGCCCGTCAGCCGTGTCACCATAGCGACAAACCATCGTCAGCTGGGTGGTGCAGTGGGTAGGGCCCTGGCCCGAGGGCAGGAGGAACTTGGACGTGGGACACTTCCTAGCTGTGTGACCCCAAGCAGGTCCCTCGGCCCCAGTTGCCTTGTCCAGAAAACCCCAGCCAGCCATCGGTTGGTGGCATGGGGCCGTGGGTCTCACAGGTTTGGGCGTGGGAGGACCCAAGTTCCGATCCCCACGTCAGCACGTGTGTGATGGCAGAAAATCCCCTCTAATCTCTGCCCCAGCTTCCTCCTCCTTGAAGTCAGATGCTCTCCCCCAGTTCCAGGTGGGGGTGCTGGGTTAACAGTCAGTCAGCAGGTAATTCACTGGGCTCGAGGAGAAAGGCAGACACCAGCCTCTGGTCACGTGGAGGTTCTGGTCCAGTGGAGCAGGTGAAAAGGACACAGACACGTCCGAGAAGGTCCAGGCAGTGTCAGAACGAAGGTCATTCCGTGACTCACGGAAAGGCCTGAGAATTGGGCCTGGGAAAGTCTTCCTGCCAAAGGCGAGGCTGGAGCTGAGTCTAGAATAGAGCCAGTGGGAGAGGAAAGGATTCTGGTCACGGGAGACAATCACAGCTTACGGGGTGGGAGGGAACTCCGACGAGACCGGAAGGGTCTGAGGGCGCGTGACACAGCAATGGCACATCGCCCATTGGGCTCCCTCCTGCAAAGTCTTTCCGGAGCTTTGGCGTCTTGGAAGCCGGGGCTCACACCTGGGGGACGCCCTTGCGCCTCCGTCGCCCCTCGCTGCTCCATCTCCGCACCCTGCCCAGGCTGCTGCCCATGTGTTGGGTGGCGAGAGCCCTGGCCATTCTTGTTTCCCTCTGTTGTGCCCTAAGGCTATTTTGCGAATGAAGTGGACCCGATGGGTTTGTTCCTGTTTCTTTTCATCCACAGACATTTGATAAGGTGTCTGCTCTGGGTCAGGGAGACCTTACCGGAGCTTCTTGGCTAGTAGCTCCAGAGCTTCCGTGGGCAAGTCGTGGCCCAGGCCGCTGTCCTGCCCGCTTCCCTCAGCTTTGGCGCTCCCTCCGGACACTGGTTGGGGGCGATGTAGGAGAAAAGGTGGCAGGTGAGGCGTGGGAGGGGAAGGGGCTCGGATTTCTCCCACTGCCACCGCTGCAGTCTCTGTTCCTGTGCCTGGAAGCCCGCTATGGGTGGGCGTTAGTGCCCTTTGCTGTCACTGGGAGAGGAATTAGGCTTCGCAGCTGTCAGAGAAAGGCCCCGAGGAGGAGGCTGGCCAGGAAAGAGTCAGAAGCCTGTGGTACCGAGGCTCCTGGCTGAGCCGTGTCGGTGCAGCCCCTCGATCCCCCCCATCTCCACAGGGTTATGTGACAATGTGCAAACGGCCGGCCTCTCACGCGCTCTGCAGCCACTCTGTCCTTCCTGAAGCCCGGCAGCAGGAGGAACGCCCAGGGTTCCCAGGCCGCCCCAGTGGTAGCTGGGGCTGGGGACGCTCCATCTGGGCCCAGAGATCTCTGCCTCAGTTCCCTTATGTTACAAATGGAGACAATATTAGCATTTGTTTCTCGGGGCTGTAAAGGCGGTTTCTGTAGGATGCTCTGTCAGCCTTAGAGGGCGGTGGAAATGGCAGCCGCTCGTGTGCCTGATGCTTCCCTCTTGCTTTTCCCAGAGTTCTGAGTCCTGGAAGAGCCGCTGCTCGGCGGACGCCCTTCATGCTCATTGCTGAGGGGAGCTTTGCCCATGGATCGAAATCACTGATTATGACTGGCTGGACTGGTGGGATGCGGACGCGGTGGGGGGGGGGATTTCTGGGGAGTGGGCGGCCCGTGGGGCCAAGCCAGGGCTTCCTGGGGCCCTCCCTCCCTTCCCCAGAGATCTGGCCACGGGGGTGTCTGCTCTCCTCCCTCCCCCCCATCCCCTGGGGTTGCCTTTGTTGGTGTTTAAGGCCGGGTGTGTGCGCTTTTTATGCAGGTTTTTCTAGGGAAGTAGCAAGAGCCCTGGGGCCTGAAGCTGGGCACCCTCCTCCCCCCAAAGTTCCTCTGGTTCCGGTGCTTTCCTGCTCCTGATCCCTATCTTGCCTGCGGGCTCTCCCACTGCTTCCCCCACAGCAGGAACTGTCATGTGCCCTTTTTGGAGGAGGGATGGGTAACCCTAAGGGCCTGGTACACACTAGGTGTTTAATAAAGTTGACTGCTCTAGGGGCAGCTGGGGGTGCAGTGATAGAGCACCAGCCCTGAAGTCAGGAGGACCCGAGTTCAAATCTGGCCTCAGACACTGAACACATCCTGCCTATGTGACCTTGGGCAAGTCCCTTAATCCCAATTGCTTCAGCAAAAAATAAAATCAAGTTTTTCTATTATATATTATTTATTATATATATTATTATATGTATATTATATACTATATATTTTTTATTATAGCCCCTGTAGCTTGGGGGATGCTTGGGGGACAGGACTGGTTCAGACGCCCTCCTCTCCCCCGAGCAGCCCCAGCCAAGGTTGGGTTTTGTGTGGAGGCTCCCTCTGCCCCCGTGGAGGAGGCTGCCAGAGCAGCATCTCCAGACCGTCTGCCCATCGCCCTGGGATTCCTGGGCCTGGAAGGCCCAGGGGGGCAACTGCACTCAGTCCCTGGAAACCCGGACAGACAAAAGAGATTAGAAAGGGAGATAGAGTGGAGATGATCAGGGGCGAGAGCTCTGGCTTTGAAGAGGCTGCCTGTGGCAGGAGGGGTTCTGGTTGGGACCTGAAGGAAACCAGAGGTGAGGCGGGCGGGTCCCAGGCGTGGGGCGCCGCCATTGTCAGTGCACAAGTTGGGAACCGCCAAGAGGCCAGAACAGCCGGCTTCCTCCCGGGTATTTGGGTCACGGGGAGGGGGTGGGGCAGCGGTAAGATGTGACCCTGGGTGGGAGCGGCGGGCTGAGAGCACTTTTTGTGCCTTGTTTCTGCCATCTTGGCTCCCGCTCTTCTCGCCGCCTGTTCTAAAAGCTCATCCTGGTCTCTGGGGGCCACCCGGCCTCCGAATCCTCGCTCTGACGGCTCCTAGTGCAGCGCGTTTCTGTCCATGGAACCCACGGGGCCCTGGGTCCCTCTGAGGATGAGCGGCTTCCTTCCTTCCCCGGCCGAGCTCCATCCTCGGGCATTCGGGGCTCAGCAAACGCTCGATGATTAAGTGAATCCTGCCTTAATCTGAAGACCGGCTGCAAGGACACCTCGGATCTTGACTGTCGCTTGGCAGTGGACTGAAGACTTCTTGGGGATGAGGCCCTGACGGCCCTGGGGCCCTGGGAGAGACGCCCGCTGGGGAGGCAGGAGATAAAAAGGGGGAGGCTCGTCGCGGAGCTTGTCTCGCTTCCCTTGGAGGGGGAGGTCCTCCGGCCGCCACTGAGGGCCAGCTGGATGCTCGCTTTCCCTGGGGACTGTGGGAGAAGCGAGGGACCCCGTCGCGTTCTCAGAAGGGGGGCCGGGAGCCCCGTGGCTGCCACTGGCAGGAGCGCACCAGCTCCCAGGCTCCTTCACTGCCAGCTGAACCATCCGATAATTGACCCCGATCTCTGCCGAGCGTCTCAAGGCGAGGCCCGAGTCCCTTTGAGGTCAATTACTGGGTATCCAGTCCCACAATTAGAGTGTTTATAGTCAGAGGTTTTGTGTTTCCTGGGTCCTCCGGCATGGTCTGAGCACAACAGACTCATTACGGCAGCCTGGGGAGACACGGCTGCCCGGGGTTAACGATGGGCTGGGCTTGGCCCAGGCGGCTAACGGGATGGGGCTCTCTGGCCTCCGGCGTGGGGCAGCTGCCGGGGCAGCTGCTGAGCCCGCTGCCTGTCCCTGGGAGCGGGGGCCCCGTCAGGGCCGGCTCCAGGACAGACTGGCCCGGTTTTAGTGCCTTACTGGTCCCCGAGTCACAGAGCAGGTGCTGGGATGCTCCACCCCCGGACTTCCCTCTCCCAGGTGCACATCTGGGCCAAAGTGGAGGGGCCGTGGAGCCCCCAGGTCAGGGCCCGCTGTGTTTTTAGCATTTGTTGACTATTAGCCTGTGCTAGAAGCTTGTCTGCCCCAAGGGCGGGCACGGATCAGCTGCCCAGGAATTGTGGGATGGGTCTGTGGCTGTAAAGGGAAGTGCCTCAGCCTTGGGATCCGTGAGACCCGTAGCTCCTAACTAACCTTCAGCCACGGTTTCCCATCTGGGAAATGGGCTGAGAATAACAATAACGTTCATTCAGGCAGAACTTTCAGGTTCACGGAGCACTTGACCAGCTCCTCACTGGATCTTTGTCCCCGCCGCTGCCCTTTGTGTTATTATCATCCCCATTTTCTCTGCTGTCATAAAGCTGCTTGTAAAACCTGCCCCATGGAGGGTGAGGAACTGGAAGTGAATCTGGGCCCAGGTTTGGGGCCTGCACCCAGCAGCCCCTTCCCTGGCACAGTCCCCCCCGCTCGCAGGCACCTTTCCCTGGGATGACTGAAAACTTCTGCCGCTTTCTCGCTGTGGCATTTTAATTTTCTTAAGCTAAGGTTCCTCCCACGTTTGTTTTGTGTGCTGCCTGCCCTGAGGGATCATGGGTACTTCCCAGCATCCCTTGCCTGACATTTATTATTCCCTTACTAAGCCTTATTTAATTTAAATATTGATTCTTTTAAAAACGATTGGGAAGTTCTTACCGATGCTTTAAACCACCCCCCCCCCAAAGATGCATCCCAGGGAAAGCCTCCCTCCCACTTTTGGTGTCTTAAATCCCTGACACTTCAGAGTGTGGGTCCTGTGTAGAAATGGCTCCTCCCGCTGCCCGGTCTCCTTGCCTGGCGGATTGCCATTGGGGAGGGGTCAGTGGCAGCACAGAGATGAGGAGGGTCCCAGGAAGACCTGAGCTGGAGCAGTCATGGCGAAGCCTCTGGGCCGGGGCGTCCCCATCACAAATGGGCCAGGGATGGCAACGTGGGAGGGGAGGGGACTACCTCATCTTACCCGGCTTCAATGCTGGCTTCAGGTGGGCGTGTAAATCACTGGGACAGCTGGCTTTATTTCTGGGTAAACTGAGGGATGGGCCAACCAGGCCGCTTTCCAGTGCAGGTGGAAGGGGGAGGAGGTCCTATCTCCTCAGGCAATAGTCTGCCGTATGTGGGGGAAGCAGGGGACTCGTGAGAGGGGGATAGGTTTGGAGGCAGGGCCCAGTTTTCAAATCCTGACTGCCCTTTCCCCCATTGTAGGACAAACCCCCCCTTATTTCGGGCATAAGAAGAGAGGGTCGGACTTGAAGGCCCCTCTGGTCCTTTTGGGGAGGGGGGTCTGTATTTCACAATCTGACTTTAGATAATGGGTGAGTGTGTGTATGGGGGGGGCAGCAAGGAAAAGACCACACTGGGAACCTCCCGAAGCCCTTGGCAGGGCAGGGCAGAGCCCCCTGGGGTCCAGACTCCAAGGCACAGACTTGGGAGTGAGAACAGCCTGGTGTGAGGGACGGCGTGAGGCCGGTCGGTTTGGTTCTGGCATCCAGTAGCCAAGGGGAGTGATGGGAAGCCAGCTGGGAAGGAGGCGGTGCCAGCGCCCTGGGGCCTTCCCGTCATCTGATGTTCGGGAGAGCTTGGAAGTCAATGTTGCAAAATGAAACAGGAAAATGGCCCAGGTGCTCGGCAGCTGGCAAAGGTGTGTAACCAAATGTGTCCTCACCTGAGAAAAGAGGAAGGAGGCTTTTGGGGGCGCCTGGAACCCTGGCTCTAAGCCTGTGGCCGGGCTGTACCCCTCTGGCTTTGGGTCAGTCACTTCTTGGGGGGGGAAGAGAAAGGATCGGATTAAATACCCTGAGGCCCCTCCCTGCTCCGATTCTCTTGGGGAGCCTCAGGTTCCCCCTGGGCGGGGTGGAGGAACTTGGGGGTTCTGTCGCCCCAGAGTTCTCCTGGTTCCAAGTTCTGCCCTCCTGGACTAGGGAACAGTCTTCAGGAGTTTCTCTGGCCAAGCAGTCTGTTACCCTGTAGCCAGTGTGGCTTCCCGGCTGTTCAGTTATTAGTCACCTACTGTGTACAGGGAAGCAGCCTGGAATTGTGGCAGACAGAAAGCCAGGTCGGAAGTGGGGCTGGACAGGCCGGGACAAGTGAGACTTCCCCAGTCTCAGAACCTCTCAAAGGCTCCAGGCGGCATTAAAACGGGCTGCCTCGTGGAGGGCCCTTGCTTGGGTGGTCACAGGCCTGCTCCTCTCCCTACTGTGTGCCAGGCTGGGCACGGTGACACAGGTGTGGCCTGCCCTTGGGTCCCTCGGAGGCTGTGACCCTACTAGCCCGAGCCCCCTCTGGGTCTGTTTTCCTGACACTTTGCACAATACCTGGCACATAGTAGGTGCTTAATAAAGCTTGCTGAATTGTCCCCGGTCAGAGACCGCATGGGACAAGGGCAGAACTTAGACCCCCACAGTTGTGGTTGGGAGGCTTGTTCTGGACTACAGCTGAGCGGTATCGGGGCACTAGTCCTTTTTCCCTAAGCATTTATCTAGTGCCTACTACATACATACAACCCCCTGAGCTAAGTGTTGGGCATTTGTAGGGACACATTAAGATCCCTCTGAGGCTTCACCCCGCCCCCTCCCCGCCCAGTTTAAACTCCTTGCTGACCCTGATTATCTCCTCCCCAGTAAAGTATCTAGTTTAGTGCCAGAATAATAATTGGTGGTTAATAAACGCCTTTGCTTGGTTGATTGCTGATTGATTTATTGAGCTGTGGGCCTCTTTCTGGATACTTAGACACCCCCTCCTCCCTCCCCAGAAAACCCAACTCCCTGCCTTCAGGGAGCTTCTGTAGGGGAACTTCCCTCGCTCAGGCAAGCCGGCTTCTCTTTCCTGGAGACTTGGCCACGTAAGGGCTTTTTGTTTTCTAAGGCTTTCCCCCAAAGGAGCCTGGCCGTGGAGCCCTGGTACTGCAGGGCTGCTTTTCTCAGGCTTGGAAAAGGAAAATATGAAAGGCCGTCTCCTCCTTTTTAGCCCTTCTAAGATAAAATCTGGCCCACTGGGTGTCACTGACAAGGCGAGCTGCCGGGAAGCCCCCCTGGGTCCTCTAGGCCATTCTGGCTCCAGGGGGGGCCCCGCTGGGGTCCTCTAGGCCATTCTGGCCCGGGAGGGGCCCTGCTTTAAGGTCACTGCTGCACCATGAGGAGACATTGAGGCCGGCCCATCTGTCCTCTGAGAGGATCTGGCCTCTCCCTCTCCGTCACTAACGACAGCCCTACCATTCTGTCTCTATTAGATCCCATAAGGCCTTAGTGGCCTGGGACCGTGCCCTGTCCCTTTAAGCGTTGCTCCTGAGGCAGGCATTTTGTTTCACTTCTTTCAGCTTTCCGATGTGTCCACATAGCAGTGGGACCGTGGGCCGCAGGGGCAAAGTTCACGGGGCTCGGGGGGGGGGGGGGGGAATTAGTAACCGGCCCCGGGGGGGGAGTAATTAGTAACCTGCCCCGGGAGGGTGCGTGTCCCGGAGCCCAGAGGATCCCAAGCCTTTTGCTCCCTGCCGGGTATCACGAGGCGGCTTAGAGTAGGTGATTACCTGAGGGGTCAGCGCGTGTCTGGAACTATATTGGGTTTCTTTGGGTCGCCCTGGTGGCCAATGGCCTTTGGCAGGAGAAGCGGGGCCTGTGGGGCCAGAAGGGTCTGAGGTCAGGGCAGGGCAGGGCCCGAAGTCTCAAAGCGAGTCTGTCATTCCTCAAAGCCAAGGCTGTGGTTTGGCTCCTTGCCCCTAGTTCTGACCCCCGGGCTTCTGGCTGAACAGCTCTAGCTCAGCTGGTTCCCACAGGAACCTTCCAAGCCCCCTGGACTCTGGTTTTTTTTTTTTTTTTCTGAGGCACTTGGGGTCACGCAGCCAGGAACTGTTAAGTGTCTGAGGCCAGATTTGAACTCGGGTCCTCCTGACTTCAAGTCCTGCCCTCCGAACTCTGATTTTGGTTCCTACACGGACGCGGCTCTTGCCCCTTCATACACCTTCTTCCGCGGTTATTTCTCTGTGCTCTGCACGGGCTCCCTTTTAGACTTTGAGCTGTGAGGGTCCCCGGCCAGCGCTCCGAGGCCGTCATTGTCCTGGATGGGCTGAGTCCAGGACACTTGAGCTGGGCAGGAGCCCACTGAGCGGGCAGGAGCGTGGGCCCGCGGGGCATTTTGGGGGGGGAGGATAACTCCTGGGCTTCACTGACCGGCCACAGCCAGCTCCGGATCTGCCCTCCGGCTCCCCTCCTAACCACTGACCGTCCTACCTCCAGTCCTAGCCTTCGGACCCAGAGGATCATAAATGCAGGCCTGGAAGGGGCCTAGAGAGGAGTCCAGAGGGGGAAGGGTCACTGAGCCAGCGTTTCAGCCCTAAAAACATCCCCCTTCCTCCGTCTTAGAGAAGAAAAGGACTGGGACTGCTGGGAAGCTTGCTTTTCTGCCCAGCCTAATTTCACATCTTTCCTCCCAATTCCGAGTCCATTTTTTCCTTTTAATTATTATTATTTTTTATTTTGTTTTATTATTTTTTTCCCCAAGCCCGCCTTTTTTTGCCTCCATCTCCCCAGCCCTTGGCTTGGGCCAATACTGGCTTCATCGGCGCCCCGACCTTGTCACGGTGTCAAAGCCCATTGACGGAAGACTCCGGTCCCCTCCCCGCCATGGTGCCTTCAGGCTCTAGTTCCAGGATGCGAAGGACGGGATGGACACAACAGGACGGCCGTTCTTCCCGGGTCCCCACGTTGTTTTACTTCTGAGAAATGATTTGCATCCTCCAGCCTTGGAACCCTTCGGGGCCAGGAATTCTGGCCCCTGTTACCTCCCGCCTCTTAATAAAGGCTGCGGCTCACACTCACACCTGCCTCCTGTTCCTGTGCCGACCTCCCCGAAGCAGCAGAATGATTTGTGGCCTTGCACTTTGTTCAAGAAAGTGTCACCGGGACGCAGGGTTCTCTGGGAAGTCGCCAAAGTCTGTCGGGCCCTCAGCTCCTCCGGCACAACCGTTAAATCCGTGACTTGGAGAGGGCCTGAGTAGGTGCTTTAAAAGGCTTGCTGACTGATCTTTATCTGCATTAAGGGAATGGAGCAGGGGAGGTGACAGAGACCCTTGGGCTGGGTCCTGGTCCCACGGGGCCCTCGGGTAACTCTGGGAGGAAAGCGAGACGCTGCAAAAGGCCCGGGCCTGGGTCCTGCCCGCAGGGAGTGCACTTCTAACGGAGGGGCCGGCAGTGAGCTAGGGGATGCATAAGACTTGTACTTTGTGAGATGTTTCATCTCAGTGGGAAAAGGGGAAGGGGCTGAGGAAGGATCAGCTACGATCTCCATCCAGGCCGGTTTGAGTGATTGGGGGCTAAGCCAGGATGGGGAGGGGGAGCATTCGGGGCAGAGCGGCCCGTCCCCTCCCAGCTCACCTCTGGGTCTCAGACCTCCTTCTGAGGCTTCTGTACCGGAGCTGTCCAGAACAAGGGGGTGCAGTGGATAGAGCTGTAGGTCTGGAGTTAGTTCAGATCCAACCTAAGATACTTTCTAGTGGTGTGATCCTGGCAAGTCACTCTGTCTACCTCAGTTTTCTCAGTTGTAAAGTGGGAGGAATATCATAACCCCTCCTTCCTAGGATCAAATGAGATAAAGTAGATGTGATGTAACTCTTAGCTATTATTCATTCCTATCTGTTCCTAAAAAAATGTAGCATTCACTTCTTTGTTTTTTTAAGGAAAATAGCCTCTAAACCTTTGGACTTATTTTATCTTGGGAAATTGTTAAAAAAGACAATAGGGAGAGACGGAATAGATCAGAGGTGACCTCGGACCCAGAGGCCGCTCCTAGCAGACCATTTTGCCTCCCAGCAAGTCCTGGACCGGTCCTCGGTGTCCGAGAGGAGAGACCCGTGTGCTGTGGTGGAAGGAAACCTCCAGCCCCATGAAATCATTGGTCTGGATTGACAGAGGAAAAGAAAAGAGTCTTTGGCTGATGGGTGATTGGCTATTTCAGTCTATACATTGTAGACAGCTGCCCTCTCTTTTGTAGCTGTTCCTACAGAATCTGGGGACGTTCCCCTCAATAATAAACCTCAGGTTACATGGAGATGAGGCCACAGAGACTTTAGGCCGTTATTAGCACCAAATATCAGAGATCCGAGAGCTCCATTCTTTCTGTTTTATTTGAATAATTTTTTATTAATATTGGCATTTTCTGTCAGCATTTCCTTTCCCTTCTCAGAGACATCCTATGTTTATATTTTTAATTTAAGAACAAAAGGAATAAGAGGGGGAAGTGAGCTCAGAACGGATCGATCTGTCTTACAAATCGGAAACTAAGGAAGATTTTAAGTTTGCAGGGTTGCCCCTGCCTCTCCGAGGGAGCGGCGGGGGCCAGCTCGGCGTATTCTCTGGGGCTGTGCTTGTTCTGCTAGTTCTGCAGCCTTCATTCTCCGGGGGATGGGTCTCCCACTTATCCTGTGGATGTAGAATGGCTTTGTCACCAACTGCTTCATCCCCTTATCAGTTTGTGCAACTCTTTCTTTCTCCATATTCGTGACCTTCATTTCTTTGTTTATCCTTGAGTCATCACAGTTATATCCTACTCTCTGGGACCCCGTTGGGGTCTTCTTGGCAGAGACACTGGCCTGGGTTGCATTTTCCTTCCCTAGTTCATTTTACAGATGAGGAGGCAGAGACACAAAGTTACTGAGGCTGGATTTGAATTCAGGTTATCCTGACTCCAGGCGCTCTATCCTCTGGGCCCTGACATGTCTATGTACCTCAATTTGTTTAGCCATTCCCTGGCCCGTGGCCATCCATTTTGCATCTTTGCTCCCACAAAAAGTGCTGCTGTAAGTATTTCAATGTAGAAGGAGCCTTTCTTTTTATCAATGACCTACTTGGGATATCAGTGACCTCTCTATAGTCAGATGGTGTGGACATTTCAGCCCCTTTATTCACATAGTTATTAAGATCTATGCTACCACGTGAAGGGATTGGTGGTTCCCCCCAAGGTTTTAGGAGTCAGCAAATGGCAGGGCTCAGAGGACCCAGGGACTCCAGTCTTTGGACCAAGAAACGGGAACTCCAAAGGGCAAATGCGACTGGTCAAATCCCACCACTGACGGGGAAGAATCTGGACTCGATTCGAGGCCGGGCCAGCCAGATCCCATGTCCGGTGTTTCCTTTGCACCCCAGCGGGGGCTCTGGGTCACACTGCCGCTGGCCTATTTTGGGCTCCTGAATAATGTGTTTTCAAATTCATTTTGAGATCACATCATGTAGTGTTTAAATCTCTGCGAGGAGACGGCAGCCCGGCTCCCGTCTATTTATCATCTCGGGGAATGATAGTGTAAGAGGAACATGGCATTTTTTTAGTTCCCATCTATGAAATGTAAATTAATACTAATATCTCCATTTCTTAGCGACTGTGTAGACATTGACTAAAAAATATAGAAAGTAAAATAAAAAAACTCCACAGCATTTTATCATGTTGGGATTTTCTGCAGTGTTTAGGGTGGAGTGAGCACTGGATAAAATTCTTTTTCATTCTTTTTTTGTTCATCCAATATAGATGGTTATAGAGATAGATACTGTGGAGGGGGGTGTTTAAATTAAAAAATAAATCCAAATCCTGGGAAATGTTTTCTGCCTCAGCAGTTCTTATCTGGAAAGTCTGATTTATAAATAGAAAAGAACTTTAGGGGTTGGGCTGAAGAAAATTCTTTAAAGATAAGAGACTAAATCTAGAAATTCTCTGATGCAATTTATTCGATTACTGGGGGAGCCATTAAAAACCTTTTTTAAAAAGACAGGAGGGAGTGTGGGAGCTTCCTTGAATTGTACAGATCTCAACCCTTATATAACGCAGCGTATACCGTTTCTTATTTGCTTTTTGGTTCCAGAGGTAAAGTGATACAGCCATGGGCACTTCATGAAACCTGGAAGTCTCAGAGGCTCTTTAAAATCAGCACAACAGGATAACTTGTACTGAATCCAGTAGTATGGGTTGTAAGGCTAAAACAAGATAATATTTTATATATTACATATATATATATATTTATATATATATTTATGTGTGTGTATATTATATGTACTGATTTCTTCTGCTATTCTCAGTATTGCAAATGGTTTCGCAATTCTGAGCTTTTGATGTGACAACATTTATTAAAAATGTTTTTTACACTTTGATTTTTACAAGTCAATGTTGCATCTGGAGACTGTAGGCAAGTAATGTGGGTGGATGTTATTGACTGAGAGATAGTGGAGTATCAAGCCCAAGGCCAGGAAGACCTGGTTAAATGTAGCCTCGGACATCCCAGCAAGTCCACTAACCTATTTTGGTTTTCTTGTGAAATGAGGATAAGATCAATACCTATTTCCCTAAGCTATGAAGGTCAAATGAGTTAATATTTATAAAGCACTCAGCCACAAAGCCTAGCATATCCGGGGGCAGCTAAGGCAGCCGTCCATGCATCGGTTTAATTTCTTTTTCTCATTCTCAATATTATGAATTTTTTTTTCCTTTCTCTCAATTTTAGAGATTATTTGTTATTGGGGCGCTGACAATTGTTGCCATTTTTTGTTCTTAAATCTCTGAGGATCCGTGTCTCGTCCAAGTGGTTGTGGGCAACAGGCTTGTCTGTGTGGAGAGTTGAGTTAGTTTGGGGTTTGCATTTCCTAGACTGGAAGTTTGTTGACCACAAACTTCTGGTGCCGAATAGATGCAGAATTTGCACTGTTTCAATGCGTGCTCTGCGCCGAGCAGTTAATACAGGGAACAAAGGTTTCTTTTTTGGAATTTCTGGGGGCCGGTGACCTTCTCCTGCCCCACCAGCACCGACTCTTCCTCGTCGGGACATTTGCTCCTTATGTGGGTGTTGCTCCTGGAGGGGTTTTGGATTCCAGCTCTGGAATTTGTTCTTTTTGTTTTTTTTGTTTGCTATCGGATGTTCTGAGAACTCCTCTCTCTATCATTATTGTTAATATGCTCCTATCCTGAAACCTTGAACTTGGATTCATTTGGAATAAGTTGTTTTCTAGCGCATTTTAAGTGATTTGATTTCTAACTTAATCGTAAAGTTTTGGGGCTTGGATTTTTGGCTCCTTTAAGATCCAAGTGTGAGCAGGATAAACAAAGAAATAAAAATAATCATGAGATCACATGTGACTGATTAGAAATCAGGATTGTGTAGTTCTCTCCCTGGCCACGTGCCTTGGGGTTAGAACTGCTGTTTTCCAGGGGAGGAGGTGATGGAAGCAGATCCTGTTGTGATATTTGGGAAAGCTGGCACGCAACAGACAGATTCGAGCCAGGGTGGAGATGCGAGCATCTCCTGTTTCTAAGCTCCAATTTCCCAGCCCTTATATCCAAGAAAAACAGGATTTACCAGGAGAAGCCAGAAGCTAGCATGAATCTCACCTTTGCTTCCATCTCTCCATAAGTATCGGTTGATACTTATCTTTCATCTCCTCTTCCCCTATTCAAGATGGAAATTGCCATGAGGTCAGTGATCTCCACCTCCTCCTCTCCATTCCCGTTTTGTCTTTTTTTTTTTTTTTTTTTTTTTTTTACAAATTTTAAACTTAAAATACCAAAGAATGGCCATTTCCATATATAAAGTACAAAGTTAAGCAGCAAAAGGATTGTCCAGGAAATGCAGATTTTCATTATGTACTTATTTTATTTTTTTTTTAGGAGTATAATTTACTTTTATTTTTAAGAATATAGTTTCAAAGCTGTCCTGCTTCTCTGTGCTTCTCTGGCTGTTCTCTTCTGAGCAAATTTTAAATGTCCTTTGAAAAAACAATTGCTACTTTATTTCTATCTCTCCCTGTTTATTAGATAAAAAGAAAGACTTTGTAACGGATAGGGCAGGGGCTTAGTCAGTTTTTGTCTTTGTGTTCCAGAGAGTTTGCCATGTAACAAACAAACAAATAAGTTAAAAAAAAAAAAAATCAATGAAGCTTCATGCCTTAAAAGAATGCCTTGAAAATGAAGGAATATTGGCTTTTCCTTTGTTTTATACTCTGAGGCAACTGCTTTCTGCTAAAGTGCTCTTAGGTTTTGTGAAATTCAGACTGGGGAGGCCATTAATTCAGTGATTTTGGAGGATCTTGGGTAATTGGGAATAAAATAAAGGAAAAGTCCTTCGATGGATAATGGGTAATTGGGAATAAAATAAAGGAAAAGTCCTTCGACGGATAATGATTTTGTTGTGTTGGACACAAGGGTAAGAAAACAGTGTTTCCAAGTGCCAGGAACTAAAGCTTTGAAGTTTTACAAAGATAATCTCCTTTGATTTCATGAATCTTTATCAGGGAAGTTTGATACCAAAAAGATCTTTTTGCTTATTTACCGTAGGTGTGTATTTTGATTTGTGCAGAAACTTTGGTTTCCTGTAATGGAAGTTATTTCTGTTTTATCTTTTGTGATTGCCCCTCTTCCTTGTTTGAGAATACGCCCCTTCCATAGACATGAAAAATATGGGATTTTTTTCTCCTTTCTGGTTTTTTTTTTTTTTTGGCGGTTTGATCTTTAATATTAAAATCATGTATTTCTCCAGAACGGGTTGCGGCGTGTGCTGAAAGGCTTCGGCCTGAGCCCCATTTCTCCAGACTTGTTTCCAGTTTTCCCAGAAAGGTTTATTGCCTTGGCCATTCTTGTGTTTATAATTTATCTCCTTCACTTCATCAAATGCTCATTTGTTGGATTCTCTTGTTTCTGATAATCCCTTGTTCTCTCTCCCCCGCCTCCTCCCTCCCCCTCTTCTTCTCCCCCAGCCTCTCTCCCTTTCTCTCTCCCTCCTCCCTCCCCGGCCCCCCGGCACCCTCCAGGACCAGTGTAGCTAACCCTTGGCTAGTGCTCAAAGCCTTAGGCTTTGGTCAGCTCGCGACTGGCCAGGGGATGAGCCTCTGGGAGTTAGCTGGTCCACAGAGCTGGACTCCTTCTGGGGGCTCGAGCCGGAAATCATCTTGTAGCTCCTGGGCCTGCCAGCTCAGATGCCTAGTGCTGACCTCCTGCCAGGGGAGAAGGACCCCAAGGCAGCCTGGGAGGACTCCCTCCCGGCCTTCAGAGCTTGTGTTCTGGGTGGGAGGCGTGGACACGGGGCTAGCACAGATCGGTGCTCTGGTAATTACAAAGTTAGGAAGGGGAGCACTGATCACTGCAAGGTGGGGGGCACTGACCGCTGGTGGGCGGGATGGGGGTGCTGACCACTGAGGTGGGCAGGATGGGGGTGCTGACTGCCGAGGTGGGGAGGATGGGGGTGCTGACCGTCAAGGTGGGCGGGATGGGGGCGCTGACCACTGCAAGGTGGGGGCGCTGACCGCCGAGGTGGGTGGATGGGGGGCGCTGACCATTGTGGGGCATCTGAGCCCTGCTCTGCTGGGTGTGGAGGATTCCAGGGAGGGCCTGCAAAGGCCGCGCGCCTTTATTTGCACAGCCCCTTAAGGCCTGCAGAAACAAATGTCTGGTTTTATTCTCCCGCTGCCCTGGGAGGCGGGGGCTGCCATTCTCTCTCTGAGGTGAGGACACTGAGGCAGACTGGGCTGGAGTGCCAGGAAGGCTGCGCCTGAACTCGGGCTTCTGCCTGGGCCCTGGGACCGTGGCTCCCCCGGCTCGGCCCCACAGCCTGCTGGTAGGGGCACAGGGCCCGGCCCTGGGGTGAGAGAGAGGCGTGGGGGACAGAGGGCCCCGGACCGTGTGAACGCCCAGCACTCGGGTGTTCTGTCCTGGTGCCCAGGTGCTCCCTTCCCTTTGGCCACGGAAGGTCTTGCCTAATTGGGATAATCATTAAGTTGCAGGCCGGCCTCTGGCCGCTGGTGCTGACCTTTGTTACTATAACTTACACACGCTCAGGTATTTTGCCGGGATGTGGCAGCGGAGCCACCTCCGGCAGAGAGCTTCTACAGCCCGGGCAGGGCGGCCGTTTGTAACGGGGCTTCCTCTGGTCATCTCACCAACCAGAAAGCTGGACGTGTGAGGGCTGGAGGAGCTCGGAGGCTGTTGTGCTGGTCATTGTCCTTATCGTTAGTGAGGAAGTGGAGGCAGGGGGGCGGCCCCCCGGCCCCAACCCCCCTCCAATAGTCCCCCCGGGACGTGTCGGTCACCAGCCCCCTCCTGGTCTCTTCCCTCTCTTTGCCAGTCCTTGTGGCTGCCCCCATTGCTCCGTCCCAGCCAGGGGGAGAGGGGCCAAAGGTGGGAGGGCAGAGGCCAGCAGCTGGCCAGATGAGAGCTGACCAGCTGGAGCTCTTGGCTTGGATCACTTCACTTCCCCCACTGGGGTGGACACTTTCCAGAAATACAACGTGGAAGAAAGTGTCCTGGTGCTCGGGTTATTAACTGTCCAGGTTAATCTGAGGACACTGGGTGATGTCCCTCTGCCACCGCCTCCTCCTTGGGGAGCTCCTGGCTGCTGACAAAGCCTCATCTTCTTTCTCTCTCTGCAGCCCCGTGGGCCCCCTGCCCTCCTGGAGTGCCCGGTGCCCGCGCTAGGAACGCCGGGCCCTGTTAGGGTCGCAGCTGGCCCCCTCAGGGGTGCTGGGCCCCAGGTTGTCCATCAGGAAGTCCGTCTGTCTGGCAGAGCTCCTCGGTCACGGCCAGTGCGGTCTCCTCAGCAGGTCGGAAGCTTCTGCCAGGGCCAGATACTTCTTACCTGCCCCAGCTCTGGCCCAGGCCTGGGAATGATTATTCCCTTCCTGATTGATGTAGAGCGAGTGCTGTCTCCCCCCTCACCCCTTTTCCTCTGGGTGCTCTCTCTCTCGCTCTCTGTCTCTCAGATTCTGCTTCTCTTGGGCTGGGTCTGCAAGCAGGCTTATGAGTTGCCCTGAGTTCAAATCCAGGCCTTCCCCGTGATCTCTGACAAATCACTTTCCCACTCTATCCCCAGCCGGGGCCAAGCAGAGCAGGTCTCTCTCCTACGCGTGACGTCCTTCAGCTACTTGGGACCATCTTGTCTCCCTCGGGTCCTTCCTCCCCATCCCCTTCTCTCAGTTCTCATCACCTGCACCTCTCCCTTCCTCTGGTACAAAATCTCCCCTTGTGGCCCCCATTAACTTTGAGAACAACTGAGTGAATCCAAGCACAGCCTTATTATTATTATCGTCAGACTTACAGGAGCAGCTGCTTTATGGTGAGCTCCTTGGAGGGGGAGCCACGTGCTGGCCACTTTATGGTGGGCTCCTTGGGGGCAACCAGGTGCTGGCCACTTTTCGGTGGGCTTGTTGGGGGGGAGCCACATGCTGGCCACTTTATAGTGGGCTCGTTGTGGGGGAGCCACGTGCTGGCCACTTTATGGTGGGCTCGTTGTGGGGGAGCCACGTGCTGGCCACTTTATGGTGGGCTCCTTGGGGGGGAGCCAGGTGCTGGCCACTTTATGGTGGGCTCGTTGTGGGGGAGCCACGTGCTGGCCACTTTATGGTGGGCTCCTTGGGGGCAACCAGGTGCTGGCCACTTTACGGTGGGCTCGTTGTGGGGGAGCCACATGCTGGCCACTTTATAGTGGGCTCGTTATGGGGGAGCCACGTGCTGGCCACTTTATGGTGGGCTCGTTGTGGGGGAGCCACGTGCTGGCCACTTTATGGTGGGCTCCTTGGGGGGGAGCCAGGTGCTGGCCACTTTTCTGGTCATTGTTGGGTATTGGGCAAGTCCTTTGAGTCTGAGGCACAAATCAAGCTTTTCCTAAATGAAGCACTTCGGTCCGTTTGTGTGTGACCATCGGCAGCTCTCGGACCCTCGCGGTAACAGCCTCTAGGTCCCTCTTGGTCTTGACCAAGTTTTTCAGCGTTTTCACTTGACACCAGATGAGTCTCTAGACGGAGAGTCCCAGAGACCCAGATACAAGCTCGCTCATCGGCTCCGTGACTGACGCTTGGGCCTGCGCCGGCTCCCACACTGATGAGAATGGGGCTGGGCCCAGAGGCTGACTGAGAGGGCGACGCATCTGGTTAAGGGACGTGTTTAAAATCTAGACAAGAATTAGCATTGGGGGGACGCTTCTTACTTCCCGTGTTGGCGAGAGTTACACTGCAGAGAATCTTCTTAATTTTCTTCTGGTTTTCAAGAGTGGCCAGTTTTGCTCCTTGATCGGAAGGATCCCAGATGAACCTTTGTTTCTGTAGTAGGTGGGTTTCTGGATGAGCAGCTTCGCTGACTGAGTTTGCTCCCTGGATTGAGGCTGCCCCCTTTGAGGTTTCCCCGATAGCAGGTGGAGGGGCAGTATGGGATCGCTGGGGACGTTAGGGCCCGACTCTGGGCACAGAAAGGCCCTTCTTGCCGTTCTTCTGATCGCTGTTTGCTGGAGGCACAGGCAATGTCCTCTTGGTATTTTAGTTTGGCCAGTTTCTTTGTTTGGAGCCATTTCTTCCACTTCCTTGAGTGTGGCTGAGCCACTGGAGGTGTCGTTGGAAAGTACCCTGGAGTCAGGAGGCCTCCTTCCTACTCTGCCAGGAACCAGGACCCTTGGGAGCCAGAGGCATTTAAACTCTGACCTTCCTTTCCTCATTTCTCAGGTTTGCAAGGCGTAAAGGAAGGCAAGTCCCCTGATCTCCAAGGCCCTCCCTTCCTGCTCAGAAATGTCAGCTTGCCCAGGATCGCGAGATTTGGAACTTTATTTTATTTATTTCTATTCATTTATTTATTTATTTGCAGAGGCAATTGGGATTAAGTGACTTGCCCAGGGTCACACAGCTACATTTGGAACTTTAAAGAAAGACTTTGGAGAGCATTTAGTTCCACTCCCTCCCATTTTAGAGATGGGGAAACTGAGGTACAGAGAAGGAAAAGGACTAGCTACCTTGAGGGTGCCTCCTGAAATCTCTTGCTTCCTTTATCCTGCACCTACTTGAGACCCTTTTTGATGTCCTCCATTTATTCCCACTTTGTCCACTTGAAATTATCTTTCCTACGTTCCTATGTTGTATATATCTATTTAGGTACCTCTTGTGCCCTCCCTCCAGGATGTAATCTCTTGAGGTGTCGGAGAAGGAGGCCGTAGCTCCAGGGCGGTTTGCCTGTCTGTCCGGCCTTCCTCCATCCTCAGGAGTCCAGGCATTGAACTGTCCAATGCTCAACGCCGGATGCAGAGTGAATATTTAAGAAACGTTCATTGGATTTGCTTCCTCCCCATCCCTGACTCTTCCCCCCCTTCCCCTTCCCACTCTGATCCAAGGTCTGGCTTTTCTTCCCCAGCTACATTTGTATTTATTTAGTTAAACATGTCTTGAGTACATTTTAATCTCGTACCGGGCATACCGTGGAGTTTGGGGACCTACTTAGGGTTTGTTGACTCAGAGTGACGTGACACACCCGAGTTAAGATATGTATTTAATCTAAACCAATGATCTTTTCAAATCTATTTTCACCTTGTTGACTCCAGATGAGAAGAAAAAAATCCTCCCATTCTGAAGTGGATTCTTTTCAATTCTTCAGTGTGATGCTTAATGACGGTTTCTCTATACATACCCATATACCTGGTAGTGCATTTAAAATAGCCATTAAATTTCCATTTAGATTATTACCCTGCCTCTCTTTTGAAATGCCCTATTATTAGTTTTTATTTTCTTTTTCTATAAAATGGAATGAGCAAATCTCATTTAGCACCACGGCTAATTAAAAGTCATTAAGAGCAGTAGCTTGTGGTGTAGATACATTTTTTTCCTGAATGCAAAAAATAAGTCATAAAACGATCTTCGGTATTCCATGCAAAATAAACTCATTTGCCAAAGATTAGTTTATATAGTGATTTTCCCCCAATGCCTAATTGGATGTGGGATGTTATTTTTTACTAAGTTTTTTTCAAAGTTAAAAATGGAATAAAATATAAGACTTTGTGGATGATGTCATGGAGCAAGGCCTCTCATTTTTGCCTTGACAGTAATTTTCTGGAGGGCAGACCCTCCCCACCTCACGCTTGGGCTATTGCAGTAGCTGCTGGGGAGCTTCCCTCCGCTTCTCCCCACTCCAATCCATCCTGCAGTCAGCTGTCAGAGTGTACGTACCTGACTGTGCCGCCCCCCTCCCCCCATTCTTCCTCAGTGAACTCCAGGGCTCCATGTTACCTCCAGGGTCCCATACAACACGCTCTGGTTGGCATCCTTACTCCACAAGCTGCCCCCTCCTCCCTTTCCATCCTTCCTGTAGCTTTGCTCCAAGACCCTCCCCCTCTTGGCTTTGGTCCTTTTCTTTGGAATCCCCCATGTTTAGAATCTCCCTCTTCCTCTGCCCACTTGCCTTCCCGGCTAATAAAATCTCACCAGCAAAAGGAAGTCGGTCCCGGTTCCTGGTTCTTTATGACTTTTCCTCTTTGCCACTTGTCTGTACAGATCTGCTCGTTGACTTTTCCGTCGGGTTGTGGGCTCCTGGAGACTATGCGCGGTCCTTTGCTTCCCTTTGTATCTCCTGCGCTAGGCCCAGTGCCTGGCACATAGTGGGTGCTTCACACATGTTTTATGACTGACCGACCTGACCGAGTCTGTCATTTTAGGAAGGACTTTGCCCTCGAGGTGGCCTGGGACAGCCAGAAGAGCAGAACCTGCTCCCGGGCCCCCTGCAGTCAGGGGAGGCAGGGCCAGCTTGCACAGACAGGCCATGTCCAGGAAGGATGGAAATAATTAAACGAGGGAAGCAAGTTAAATTAGTTAAATTTAATGAATTTAAATAATTAGAAGAGGGAAGTATTGAGTTATGAGGGACCAGGAAAGGCTGTTTTCAAAGGTATGAAGGGCACTGCCATAGGGGACCAGTAAGAACAATATGGTGGACCCTGGTGAGAGGCAATTTTAGGCTTGGTGTCCAGGAAAGCATCCTTACTGCAAAACAAAGGGGGCTGCATGTGGAGAGGAGGGGGCTCCCTCCCCTCCCACTGCAGGAACTCAGGCCAGGCTAGAAAGTGACTGTTGTGTGTGTCCTGGTTAGTGCAGGGAGGGCATTTTACAATCAGCTTAGGGTAGGGAGGAACTACACAACAATTGACTTTTCAGTGTGATCTTCATTATGGAGCTTCTCTATCACTAGACAAAGCAGCAAATCAAGTCCTGATTTTTAGCCTTTCCCTACCCCCAATCAATCAATAAGCACTGATTAAGCTCCTACTTAATGCCAGACCCTGTGCTGAATACTCAGGTGATCATTTAACAATCAGCCCTGGCAGTGCCTGCCCTGCCTTTTCTGCCTCTCTGACTCCCAGAGGCCGGCCTTTGATATTCTGGTGCTCAGTGAGTCGGAGACCCGAGTGCAGGCGTGTGGAGGGTGAGGGACTGGGGAGCCGGCTGCGGGCTCCAGCTTTTGCCCCTCTGTTCCCCTCGAGTGCTCGCCGTCGGGGAGGCTGGGGAAGGGAGAGGCGGGCCTTCCTTCTGACCCTGTGTCTCGCCCCTGTAGGGAGAAGACCCCTGGTTCCGAGGAGGAGGTGAGGGCTTTCTCCTGTGCTCACAGAGTGCGGCCTGCTCCATGAAGTGTCCGCGCGCCTCCCCGCCCAGCTTGCCACACGAGTTTCTGCCCTCGGCCCGCGGGATGGAGGGGTCGCGGAGGGGCTGCCTCTTCCGCCCGAGGAGCGGGGGCCGCTGACTGCCAAGGAAGCGGAGGACCTCTGCCCGCCGGGACGATGAAGGAGGTCGGCTGCTGGTCACCCCAGATGGTGACGGATTGGCTGCTGGAGAACGCCATGCCCGAATACTGTGAGCCCCTGGGGCACTACACGGGGCAGGACCTGATCAGCCTCACGCGGGAGGACTTCGCCAAGCCCCCACTCTCCCGGGTCTCCTCCGACAATGGGCAGCGCTTATTGGACATGATTGAAACCCTGAAAATGGAGCACCACCTGGAGGCCCACAAGAACGGGCACGCCAACGGGCACCTGAGCATCAGCGCCAACGGCCCGGTGCCCGGCGGCAAGCCCAAGCACAACGGCGTGCCCAACGGCTACCAGGGCGGCCTGGAGATGATCCAGATCCCCATGCCCGAACCCGAGCGCTCCCAGTACCCCCGCGAGTGGGGCAAGACTCTGCTGGCCTTCCTGTATGCCCTCTGCTGCTTTGTGCTCACCACGGTCACCATCTCGTTCGTCCACGAGCGGGTGCCCCCCAAGGAGACACAGGCGCCCCTGCCGGACACCTTTTTTGACCATTTTAACCGGGTGCAGTGGGCCTTCTCCATCTGCGAAATCAACGGCTTGATCCTTGTAGGCCTCTGGTTCATTCAGTGGTTGCTTCTAAAATACAAGTAAGTGGCCGGGGCGGGGGGGAGAGGGGGCTGGAGGCCGCTTTGGGGTTGGGGGGACATTTGGGTTCAGGAAGATGTTCCTGCTTTAAAGGTGGAAGCCTCTGTTTGGGGGGAAGGAGCCCCGGAAAACCAAGGAGTGGGGGGCGAACATTAGCTGTATCTGCTCGGGTTCGAGTCTCTTCCTGCCCGGGGCTGATCTGATCTTTCAAGTCCTGATCCTTCCTCTTGAAAATTAAAACAGGAAATTCAGGAAACCCAGGCTAACATGGGTGAAAGCAGCAGGATTTCTGTCAGGGCTGTTCCGCAGCGGCCTGGAGGCCGATTGACCACACACACACACACACACACACTCACACAGCAAGCCAAAAAGTAGCCAGTTTCCTCAGCACTTTCAGGTTTGCAAAGAACTTAATGATTTCTGACCGGAAAGAGAGCTGGGGGATCCCAGATGCCGCCCGGTCCCAGCTCCCCAAGTTAGATGCTTTACGTCATCAGATCCTCACCAAAGCACGAGGGGCGGGCATTGTGAATATTCCCATTTTACAGATGAGAAACCAATCCTATTTTTTTTTTTTTTTTTTGCTGAAACAATTGGGGGGAAGTGACTTGCCCAGGGTCTCACACCCAGGAAGTGTTAAGTGTCTGAGGCCAGTTTTGAACTCGGGTCCTCCTGACTTCAGGGTTGGTGTTCTAGCCACTGTACCCCCTGGCTGCTGAGAAACCAGTTCTACAGTTCCAGCCGTACATAAGTAGATGCAGAATCGCATCCAATACAGAACGTTTCAGACGCTTCAGGATTCCCAGAGGCCTTTAGATTCTCTGTCTCCTGGAAAGGGCCATAGACGGAATTGAGTCCCGCATTTCACAGAGGAGAAAAGCGAGACCCCGGAAAGTAAGATGCCGTCCTTGGGGATGCTTTTGCAGAGGCTCTGGAGCAGCCGAGGGCTCAGTGGGGGCCGGGTCTGAGCAGGCTCTGTCTCTAGGTGGTCGCTATACAGGCCAGCCTGCAGAGACTGTCCTTGGCCCATGACCTGGCACATAGTAGGCACTTACTCTCTCATTCTCATTTGTATATCTCTGTCCCCAGGACCTGGCATGTAGTAGGCACTTTCTCTCATCTGTGTATCTCTGTCCCCAGGACAAGGCACATAGCAGGCATTTAGTCTTTCATTCTCATCTGTATTTCTCTGTCCCCAGGACCTGGCACATAGTAGGCACTTATTTTGTCATTCTCTTCTGTATATCTCTGCCTCCAGGATCTGACACATAGTAGGCACTTACTCTCTCGTTCTCCTCTGTATTTCTCTGTCCTTAGTCCGATACCTGGCACATAGTAGACACTTACTCTCATTCTCATCTGTATTTCTCTGTCCCCAGGAACTGGCACATAGTAGGCACTTGCCCTCATTCTCATCTGTATTTCTCTATTCTTAGTCCAATACTTGGCATGTAGTAGGCACTTACACTCTCATTCTCATATGTATTTTTCTGTTCTTAGTAATACCTGGCACATAGTAGGCACTTACTCTCGTTCTCATCTGTATGTCTCCGTCCCTAGCCAGTGCAAGTTGTGCGCTCTCCCTGTTGTTTCTCCTAAGCTGAGCGCATGGCTGGGGCGCTGTCAGTAATGTCCTTGAGGAGGACAGGTAAACAAATCCCACTCCCAGATTTGGGGGAGAGTTAATTTGCTTTTCGGTGTATCATTAACCCGTCCTCTCGCTGAGCAGATTGTACCCTTGGCAAGTAAACAAGGGCCCTTGCCAGAGCCCCAGGTGACTGCAGGAAAGCGTGGTCCAGGTCAGCGGGCCGTGTTGTGCTGCCGCCCGGCGTGTCCCCTTCATGGGGTCAGTGACTCTCAGGGCTCTGACATTCCCCTCGAAGGTTTATTTTGCATCTTTCTCCCCGGAGGCTCCAACACTCCTGTGTCCCCTTCCTGAGGAAGAAAGGAAGGCTGCGAGGAGCTAAAGCAGCGATGGGGCTGGGGATTCTGGGCCCGAGCAAGCTTCTCTGTACCTTCCTCTCTCTATGATGATTTTCATAGCAACAGAATAGACGTCACTGTTCATTTAATAAGTCGGGGGCAATCTCCCTTCTCTCAGATGGCAGGGTTGGACCAGCTGCCTAAAGCCTCTTCCAGCAGTTGTCTCAGTCAGTAAACACTTATTAAGCACCTACTGTGTACCAGGCACTGTGCTAAGTGCTCTGCACTGTTGTGTTGTAGAAAATCTGCTTCTTGGAGAGGGAGTATGATGTAGTGGGAAGATTGGGGGTCAAGGCTGGCTTTGTGACCCCTGTGGCTTTGGGTTACGTCTTGCATGTTTCTGGGTCTTGTTTTCCTCATTGGTGAAGAGGGTTGGACTAAAAGATTAGAATTCTGTTTTCTCATGGTTCTAAAAGCTCCCCTGGAAATGGATCAGAAGCAGACCTTTAAGTGGCAAGAAGGGAGGAGCTATGTTGGGAAAGTGGGAAATTGGGGGATTGAAATGTCCCCATTTTGAAGGACCCCATGAAACTAGAGAAGGCACAAGGTTGTTGCTGTTCAAGCCTGACTCTTTGTGATCCCGAGTCGGGTTTTCTTGGCAAAGATACATTTCCCTCTCAGCTCATTTTACAGATGAGGAAACTGAGGCAAACTTGCATCTTCACCCCCTCAGCCTTCCTGGTACACAGTAGGCATCTAATATATGTTTGTCAGTTGATGAATCATTTCCTTCTCTGAATCCCATATTCTGCTATTGAAGGGGTTTCCTAGAACCTTGGTCCAGTGATAGAGAGGGAAGAAAGGAAGGGTGGCTGGTGGACCCAGCAGAGAAATCTGTCTGTAGGGAGACCCCTGGGGCTTTGCCCTTCCTTCCCTGTGGCTAATCCTCAGGAAACCATGGCTGGCGCTGTCCATTCCTGATCCTTTGCCAATTCCCCTGAGATGTGGCTGGCAGTGATGCCCGTGTCCTTGGAGGCAAATAAACTTAAGATCATAAATCACAGGGAGCTCCAGAGAGTCAAATAACTCCATAAGATTTGGGGAGCTCCAGATGTCTTAACTCATTGTCTTAGCTCTTAACTTGTTGTCTTGGCTCTTAACTCATTGTCTCTATATGAACAATACATCACGGTAACAAATGACCTCAATTAATAAACATTGATAATAATAGCTGACATTTATGTAGCGATTTAAGGGTTGCAAAGTACTTTGGATATATTATCTCCTTTGTCTTGAGCCCAGGGAGAGGGTGCTTTTTGAGGAACTGGCTAGGATGTCCGAGCGCTTGGTCTGGTGCGCACATGTGCTTTTGTGATTATTTTGTTCTAGACTGGACTAGATTCTAGAACCCTCATTTTCTGACGTATGCCTTATTATTGGGCTAAAGTGAATCAGTGAGTGAATGGAGAAACCCTTCTGAAGGACTTAGTCATTATCCTAAAGTCTGGGGATACAAATAGAAGAACGAGTCAGGCCCTGGAAGCTTTCACTCTGAGGAAGGGACATGTCACCCGGAGGAGGGCCCAGGACCTCTTGGTCAGCTGCTGGCAGGGCCTTCACAGCTGCAAGTCCAGTCACAGGCAGAGGAGAAGGTCCAGGCTCAAGAAAGCTCCGAGCCATCCGGGCCATCAGGGTCCTCAGGTGGCTGTTTGAGTGTCTACGTGACAAGCCCACCAGAGCCTCCCCCCGCCCCCCCCCGCTTTGGCAGGACGTGAATCAGTGGGACTGTTTCTGCAAGATACATGGCTTTTGTTCTGAAGAGCTTTTGATCTGATGAGGGCCGTGCTTGCCATGTTCACCGGCACGCTTCATGTCTTAGATTTTAGCACTCTTTGTTTGTTAATGCTTCACCTAACCGGGAAAGGATTATCTAAGAATCTCAGAGGGGATGGGACCTCTGAGGTCATCCAGTCCAGCCCAAAGACTCCCTTCTTTGGAAAGGTCATCCAGCCTTTGAACATAGTCCCCAAGGGAGATCCCAACCCCTCCTGAAGCTTCCTGTTCCAATTTGGGATGGCTCCAATTTCAAGTCAGTTTTCTTGAAGGCGCAACCCTAAGTATA
The DNA here is from genome assembly GCF_902635505.1 of Sarcophilus harrisii. NCBI lineage: Eukaryota > Metazoa > Chordata > Mammalia > Dasyuromorphia > Dasyuridae > Sarcophilus > Sarcophilus harrisii. Next base: position 650,843,941 of record NC_045427.1, on the reverse strand, counting down.
GCTCCTAGTTCTTTCTTCTGGGGCCAAGAAGAACAGATCAAATCCGGTTTTCCCAGGCAACTTTTGTTCATGGTTTCCCATAATTCCTTTTTAGTCAATAGAAATTTATTAAGTATCTACTGTGTGCTTAGTGCAGGTTTCCTGCCACTAAGACTGCCTTCTTTTTTTGTATTTTTATCCACCATGTTTGAAATAGTACTCGACATATAACAGAAATCACATAAGGGATACTTTTTTCATTCAATCTTTGAGATTCTGCCTAACACGTTGGAGACCTTCCTGTTGATTTTTAAATCCCTTGTCTTGCCACTGTGCCAAGGGAGCCATCTTTGTCTTCTCTCACATCCAATGGAATTGCCAGTAGAATCCCACCCAGTGCTCTAGAATAAATGAACTGAGGCATTGGTCTTTGTTATCTGGGAAGAAACCTCAGAGTCTGCTGCCCCCAACTCATATCCTTGTGATAACAAATGAAAGCAGCTGTGACTGACTCAGGAAGGCTGTGGATGCGAGTTTCAGGTGATGGGTTTCAAGCCATGGATGTATGGGAACATCCCCTGCAATCTGATCACAGATTCATGGGAAGGGAGCAAAGCGTGGACTATTGAAGATGAGTGTGAATGTGAACTGGTGGAGGGGCTGGAGGGGAGGGGGTTTGTAAATGGTGACTGTCCTGAGGAGGGATCCAGAGGTTTTAAGTTCTGGGAAGGATTAACTGGAAAATGTAGTCTGTGGGAGGAAATGTCCTTGTTTTTTATCTTCAATCCATGCTTAGTTCATGTCAATAAATGGTGATCCAACCCTGCATTTCATATCATTTAGAGATGAGATGAAAAACCAAAGGGTTCTCAAGGCCCTTTTTGGGATAGAACATTAGATTGGAGTCAGGAACACTTGACTTCATTTTGAAAACTCTTTGTGTAAACTCTGTGCCTCAGTTTTCTTATCTGTAAAATGGGGATTTTATAATAGCAAGTACCACACAGGCTCATTACCACATGAGAAGTGCTTGGCAAACCTGAAAGTTCTGAATTAGCAGGAGGTGTGAGGTTTGTACATATAAATGAATGCCTGATAGTTTGAGGAGGGAGAGATCAGGAAGAATTTCCTTTAAGAAGTGCACCAGAATTTGGCTCCATAGAAATTAAGGGTTGCGAGAGGTCAGATTGAGGCTCACAGAGGCAGGAAGAGACTGCCAGGTTGAGCAAATTCCCTAATACATACAGCGTGGGGAGGAGAGAGTATGTGAGAAGTCTAGAAGAGGAGCAAATTTTTTTCTTCTTTCTCCCTTCCAAGAAGGGGTGGGCACTTCAGGAGAGCTGCCAAGGTTTCTCATTTCTGACATGCCTTTTAGCTCATTGGGTCGCCATAGTCCGGGCTGTGAGAAGCTTCTGAATTCTGGACTCAACCTTGGGAGGGTCCCCTCAAGTCCTCAACTACCAAATACTCAGGCAATGGAAAACTCCCAAGTTGTTAATCCTGTGGAATGTGTTTGCTCAGAGTGAGATGTGCTTTTCCCTTTCCTCCAGGTCCATCATTAGCCGAAGATTTTTCTTCTTAGTTGGCACGCTGTACCTGTACCGGTGTATCACCATGTATGTAACCACCCTTCCAGTACCCAGCATGCATTTCAACTGTTCTCCGAAGGTAACCATCCATTCTTGCTGGGATTTGTACTTTGTGTCGGGCGCCTCTCCAATGACCTGGGGTCTTTTATAATTCTGTCCTGTTTCTCCATCATCATTCATTGCTTATCTGAGGTATCCCCAACTGCTGGATCTTATTTTTTGGGGGGGGAGGGGTAAGGCAATTAGGGTTAAGTGACTTATCTAGGATCACACAGCTAGCTAAATGTCTGAGGTCGGATTTGAACTCGGGTCCTTTTGACTTAGTTTCAGTGCTCTTATCCACAGTACTAACTACCCCCTATTTTTTTTTTAAATGGGCATTCTTATCAACTTTTCTCCAGAGAATTCTCATTTGATGTACTGTGAAGAAGTCCTGCACCTTTCAGCCTTAACTTATCCCGATTATTTATGGGCCCAGAAGTTGCATTTCTTAACAACCATTTGTTAAGATGTTAAAAATCAATTGGAGATTTCAATGTGCTTTTTTCCTCTTACTTTCCCTTTCCTTCCTCATTTTTTCTCTTCTTTACCTTTAAAAATTTTTATTTATCTTTATTCTATTTTACATATCTTTATTTTATTTTTTGGGTTTGGTTGCAAAAATGGCCTTCCCCCGCTTGGCGTTTCTGCCCAGGAGACACATTTAGAAGGTGTCAGGAGGAATGGGCTTGGGCTTGGTTAGCGCCACTCCCTGCCGTCACTGGCCCACGAGCTTACCCAACTGGTTGTTCAGGAATGAAGACCGCTGGGTCTCTGGGTGGTATTTCAGGATTGCCGCCGTTCTGTGTCCTCACTTGAGAAAGGTGTAGGTTGGGTGATGGATGAAGTAAGTGGGGGGGATTGCCCAGAGAGTGTGGATTAACCATTAGTACACCTGAAGTGGTGATGCTGATGGCCATGAGGCCGTGAGGGGAGAGGGACAGAGTGTTTGATTCAAAGGCTCAAAGGCCCTTCTGTTTCTTATTTTTCTTGGTGAAAGAGGAAATGAGCATATATTAAGTGCTTACTGTCTTCAGGGCAACAGGGAGAATACTGACTTGGCAGCTAGGAGACCCAGGCCCTGCCGTTTACCACAAGGAGGACCCAGGACCACCCTCAGTTTCCTCCTCTGTAGAGGGAGAGGGCTCAGCTAGATTATTTCTAAGTCTGTCCTTCTTTGGTCCCTTCCACAGCAGAGTCAGCTGCGTGGCCCAGGATAGAGCACCGGGCCTGGAGTCAGGAACTGAGTTCCAACCCAACCTCTGACACTTAGTAGCTGTGTGTCCCCGGGAAAATCAGTTCCTCTTTGCCTCAGTTTCTTTAACTGTAAATGGGGATAATAACAGCACTGATTGTTGTGAAGAGAATATTTGGGAAGAGCAGTGCTCAGAGCCTGGCGCATTGCTGGCAACGTGGAGATCACAGCTCTTGTTGGGATTGTGGTTCCTTATTTTGTGCTTCTTTGGTCCTGGGAGATTCGTGTGAACCATGGCTATAAATCAGCAGAGCTTTGGGCTAAAGGTGACCAATCTTCCTGGGGGAGAGGGGGATGTACACGTGTGTGTATGTGTATGTACATTGCACACATGTGTTTGTATGTGCATGTGCACACGTGTGCGGTTGGTGAGGGCAGACGGGGGCCACCTGCTGCCTCACGTTGTACAGTTAGGGACTTCCCAGTGATGGGGGCTTCAAAGCTCCCTTTTTTTGATGCACCAAGCGTTGTTCTCCCAGAGGAAAAGAAATGTCCCCTGAGCGTGTGCCGTGGCATTGGGAGAATCGGGCTCATTGGGCTCTTGTTTGATGGCCATGCACGGCGCACCCATGTGTGTCTGCTTGCAGATGTAACAGGATTTAAAACTGCTGCTTACCTTCGAGCTGAAATGCCGCAGAGGGTCTGGAGAGTGCGAGTCCTCCCTCCTGGAGTGCTCCGAGTGCGAGCTCTGCTTGGCACGAGACCCCTCTCCCCCGGGTCCCCGAGGAGCGTCCAGCCGCAGAGTGACTTGCGTTCCTCTCGTTCCATGGCCCATCTTGGCCCTGGAGCATCTGGGCCCTTCAGAGGGAGGCTTGCCACAGAGCCCTGCACAGGGCAGACAAGAGCCCACCGCAGAGCCCTGGTGGAGAGGGAGGGCCCACCTGGCAGAGAGTAGGGCCCGCCATGGAGCCCTGGCAGAGAGTAGGGCCCACTGTGGAGCCCCAGCGGGGAGCAGGGCCGTTCTGCCTGCTTCGGATTTTTAATTCTGTAGAAGACACGTCCCAGGGAGCGCGGCTTTGGAAGGATGAGCTAATCCCGCAGTGACTGGGCCTCCAAGTGGGATGTGTTACTCAGTGTATTCTGGTTCCTATGGTTACCGGAGCATCCAAACCCTTTATAGAGAGCAGGAGATTAGCTGCAGCAGGAAAATTTAGCCAAGTGCCGTGGCCATCTGTTGGAGCTCATGTTTCCAGGACCTCGTTTCTCTTGAATTTCAGAGTGACCCAGAGTTTCCGTGGCCCTGTAAGCCGTCCCCCGGGCAGAGGTCCCTGCAGTATAGGCAGTATAGTTGGGCTTAGATGGAAGGGCCGGCAGCCGTGGTTGGACAGCAGCCATTACGGGCGGCTGAGGGAGCATCCTGTTGTACAGGAATAATGTGTAGAGCCTGGCACAGGGGAGCCTGGAGACCTAGCACTGGGGGAATGGGAAGCTTGGGTCCAAAAGGTGACCAAGTCACCGGGCACTTGTGGTGTCCCAGATCGCTGTCCCTGCCAGAAGTAACCGAGGGAGGATGCTGTGGGCTGTGGCAGCCAAAGGCCCTTTTATCTGTGAAATCAGATCTCGTTCAGAGACACTGAAGACGTCCCGACACCGCCTCTGGCCCTTCTCGCCCCGTGCCATTGGCCTGTCCGCCGGTAACTTAAAAGGAAGATCTATTTTCCCCGCTTTGTTTTTGTGACCCCAGCACCCAGTTCAGTGCTTGGCTCATTGAAGGTGCTTAATAGACACATTGGACTGAAAAAGTTAAAGTCCTTCCTTTGAGAGGCAGCGTGGCGAAGGGGGAAGAGCTCTGGAGCTGGAGACCTACTGGAAACCCATTTGGTGCCAGTTCCAGCCAGCCTGATCTACGTGGGGCCCCTGGAGGGGAAGGTGAGGCAGGGGCCCTTGCCCAGCCCCCTAACCCGCCATGGCAGCCCCTCCCTGGTGGGCCTTGTCCAGAAGGACAAACAGCAACACAATTCTCAACTATTGTGATTCGCCCACTCTTAGCCAAAGCAGGGGAATCATTGATTCGATTTTGGATCAATGGAAAGTGTTCACTAAGTGCCTCCTCCTCGCTCCTTCTCTGCTAAAGAAGAAGGGAGCACGAAAGCCCCTCTGCCTCCCCCACCCATCCCTGAGAGATCCCTGTTGTATCTGGGAAATGCATTGTCCACGTTTGGGGTGTCGCTGAGATGCACTATGGCCTTTTGGGCCAAACGGTGCTTGAACAAACCAGTTTCTCTTTGTTGAAAGAGTTGGGGAGGAGGTCCCACTGCTGCCCCTAGCCTCGGGGTAGGGGATGGTGGTCCCGCTGCTTCCCCCGGGCTGGGGTGGGGGATGGTGGTCCCGCTGCTTGAGGGGGCAGAGGGTCCTGCTGCTTCCCAAGGGGCCCCCCTCCTTGTGGATTATTCTCATTAGGATGTTCTTCCTCACACATGCCAGAAGACCACTAGGTAACCCCCCCCCCCCAGCTCTTTGAGCATCTTCATGCCAGGTGTGAGCCCCGTGCCCTTTCTACTTGGCTGCCCATGTTTGAATGGTCTCCGGCTCACGAGTGAGCTTCTTGCCTGGGGCGGGGCCAGCGGGATTCTCCCCCCCTTGGTAGACGTTAGGTCTCTGTTCTCCTTGGGCTTGTTGCCCACTTGTATATGAACTCTTCAGGATGCGCGGGGCCTGACCCAATGTGGCAGTAACGGTAGAACCTCCCAGGTGGGAGGGAGGCCATAGCTGGAAGAACCTTCCTGATCGTGCTTTGCCGCCATTGTTTCGGAGCCATGGGGAGGCGGGGGTGACGAGGGAGCCGCGGCCGGCCGGACCAGGGGCCACCATCTTGCTGCAGGCCTGGGGCCTGGGCGTTCTTGGATCTCTCCCTCCCCTGGCCCTGCTCCTGCGGGAAAGTGGTTCTTCACTCCTGCTCCTGCGCACTTTTACTCGTCTCTTGTGGCCGCTCCATATCTCCCCGGGGCCCGTGTGGCCGGAACTGTTGTCTTTGTGACTTAGAAGCAGAGAATCATGAAGAGAAGGGGACACGCCGGACTCCCAATGACCCCAAGGGCTTGTCCACAGAAGGGGGGGAGATGTGGGTGATGCCCTGAGGGAGCCGGGGGCCGGGGAGATGAGGAAGCTCTCTGGGAATGGCCTCAGCTGGGGGCAGGGGGAGGGAGGCTGGGGGAGGCTTAAGGAGGGACAAAGAGCTTGGAAAAATGGAGGGACGGGAGGTCGTTGTGACGGCCAAGGAAGGAGAGGGAGGAGTGAATGCTTGTGATTGGGTCAGCCAGGTTAGAGCGTGGGAACGTCCGCGGGGAGCCTGGGCTGTGGAGGAATACGGGAGCGCACACTGAGTAATCGGGAGGGAGGCTATTTGAGGGAGTATTCAGTAGCAGGAGCTGGGGAGAAGAGAAAGACTGAGTCAGGTCCTGGGCTCACTGAGTGGCTGTGGAGACGGTCCCAGACTGGGGAAGCCTTTGTGCCTGCCAGCCATGCAGGGAGCCCTCCCAGA